>NW_015505999.1:263908-296013 GCF_001515645.1 Sinocyclocheilus grahami
GTGAGCTGAGGCCGGGATAGAGTGAGCTGAGGCGGCGGGGTCGAGAACGGCACGCCTGGCGGATGCGACGAATGAGCGGCAATCACGTGTGACGACCCCGGGCTGGACTCCAGTTTGTCCACGGTGAAAGTTGTTGTATTTCCTCAGTGACCAGCACGGATCAGCTCTAGGCATGACGAATCGGATATCGTCCTCTTTTGGAAGACCAAACAAAGTAGTTTCGCTTTCACAACGAAGCACACAGCTCCTTCACGACATGGCTGCAGCGTCAACAAAATTACAGTGAGACTAAAAGTTACGCCTTCTTTCTTTGCGTGAACATTTGGGCAGCGTTATGCAAATTTTCCCACATAGTGAGGTAGATATGTGGGGGTGTGTTAGAACAAGCTTTTAGGTAGGTGTGGCTGACTCTGAACTTTTATAAAGAATATCTCTTTGGATTTGAGACTTTAGTCTTCGCAACTTTACAGATCTTCTTTATGCACCAAGAGCTTGTGACACTCCAAAGAAAAAGGAAAAATTGAAATCGCATCATATGACCCCTTTAATACTGGTGTTCACTTACTTTTGTGCTGGTTTCATTTTAAAGGTGTTTATCAGAAATAAGCCAAGTAGGTTATGAAACTATAATCTATTTTAAAATGTTGGGCTTTGCACAGCATCTTTAAAATGTGCAGTTCAATGGCCGTCCATCTGCATGCTGACTTAGACAAACAATTAAAAAATAGCAAGAACACTGTGTGAACAACCTGTAAGTTTCTTTTTGTTTATTTAATGTTTTTGTCTGCAATAACAGTATAATGTTTTTTAAAAGAAATCTTGCTGACCGCAAAATTTTGAACAGTAATTTAAATATTTGATGATTAACTGATTGGCATCCCTAATTCAATGATAACCTGATAAGGTCTCAGTTACCACCCCATTGAAGTGAAGTCATTTTTATTTCTGTAGTTCTTCTCACAAGCTATGATATTTCAAAGCAACTTGGAAAAATTTGGGGGAAAAAAAAATAATATCTTTACTTAAATCCCTCTGTGAGTAAAGAAAAAAAAAAAAACTGTATAAGATGTTTAGGTAGAGGAGAGAAAATACTTTGAGAGGAACCCATCATTGCATTGCAATGAATGTAATATGCTAAATGCATAATCTAACAAGGACTTTGTTGTCTTCACAGAACAACATTCAGTGAGTTTGCTTCCAAACACGCCAAGGATTCACGCTTTAAGGCCGTTGAAAAGATGAAAGACCGAGAAGTAATTTTTAATGAATATATGATGGCCTTCAGAAAGAAGGAGAAAGAGAACTCAAAGAATCGTGGGGAGAAGGTGAGGAAGTGAAGTTTACACAACTGCTGAGATGTCAGTCCTATTAAACTTTCGGAAGTGGTGCTTGTTATTTAACTGACATTTAATACAATAGAAGCAAGTGCTCAATAGGTGCACATAGAAGAACCAGGACCCCCTACCCAGACATTGTTATACATTGGATATCTTGTGGTAACTTTTTTTTTTAAAAACATTCATTGTCATGTAGTACACTGCATGTTCACAGCCGAATACACGCGCAGACTGAGACCAAGAGACTGACTGTCTGTTAGTTGTTCATGAGCTGTAATCTGCCCTGGCGTTTGGTCCACACACTCGCTGTCTCTGTGGCTAGGGTTAAGTGCAGAACGTCTCGGCTGATTGCCTTTGGCAGCTAAAGGTCAGCCATCAAACATTAATGCCAGGGAAATGTCACCTGTGTGGGGGGGCCATAGGTTAGAAGGGAGTGTTCACCAGGTGGGGTTCACCAGAGGATGCCCGTCTAATTTCATGATAATCAAACCGCATTAACAACGATCAGGTGTTTTAGTCACATTTTTTAATTGTTGCAATGGCCGGTGGCAGCAGTAGACTCATTAACCACTGGCTTTGGACATATGTTACTGTAAATGTATAGTTCAGAAGTGATCTGTTCATCTAATTGCATCCTGCAAAACAAAAACAAATTATAGACCTTCACTTTTTTCTATTCTATTATTATCGTTTATCCCTTCCTGTCCTAGCTTTTACTATTTTCAATGAAGGCTGAAACCTTGTATTATGGGCACTTCTCGTGTTTATTGCCATCTTATGAAAAATCGCTTGTTGTATTCCTCAACTGTAAGTCACTTTGGATAAAAGCGTCTGCCAAATGAATAAATGTAAATGTAAGTGAAGAAACATTTTCACAGAATCCAACGATCTAAGTAAATAATCATTTGACTTGCCTTGCTCTTAGGTGCAATAGTGGTGTCATCCCATAGGTATTTGAACCTCCTTCCTTTTACCTACGAGCCTAGATCTACACAGGCTATATTCGAACCTGCATCCCTGCACTTATATGTGCTGTGAACATGTCATGTCTCCAACCCCTGTATCACTCTACCTCAATACACTTTTTTGACTTGCATTTGGAGTCATTTTGAAGAAATTAGCTCTTTATTTGAGCAACTACACATTATTTGGTGACAGTAGCACACTGGTGATACTTAATGGATTGCCTTTTTTGGGGGTTGAAACTGCAACCCTAACAACTTTTTATCTCTTGAACTTTAACCATTAAGAACCAATACCCTATAGATTTATGTTTCTGTTGTTTTCTTTAAGGTCAAGCAAGACTTTTTTGAGCTCCTGTCAGATTACCATGTGGATGGTCAGCAGCGCTGGAGCAAAGTGAAGGAAAAGATGGAGACTGACCCTCGCTACAAGGCTGTGGAAACCTCTGCAGCTCGAGAGGAACTCTTTAAAAACTATGTGGATCGTCTTGCCAAGGTTAGTGCAGCTGCTTCACTTTACACCATGCTTTGATGCCAGGCCAACAAGTGAGAAAATCATTGAGAAATGCATGAAAATGTTTAGATGATAAATACTTTTACAGAATGGATAAAAGACATATGTAAAGACAAACATGTATAGACTACTTAGCTTTTCCTGGTCCTTGATATTGATACCCCTCCAGAATCCAAACTCTGAGAAAGAAAAGGAGCTAGAGAAACAGGCCCGGGTAGAGGCCAGTCTGAGAGAAAGAGAGCGCATGGTGCAGAGATTCCGCTCGGAGCAGACCAAAGAGATTGACCGTGAGAGAGAACAGCACAAGAGGGAGGAGGCCATCCAGAATTTGAAAGCACTCTTGTCTGATATGGTAATAGACATTGTTCAAGTATGGCTTCATATCATGATGCCAGATTGAATATATCAGTCTTGAACCTTAATCTTAAATCAAACAATGAAAAATTGACATTGAAAATTGTTTTCTGCATGTGACAGGTGAAGACGCCTGATGCAAACTGGTCGGAGACGCGTCGGATCCTGAGGAAGGATCACCGCTGGGAGTCATCCTCACTGCTGGAGAGGGATGAGAAAGAGAGGCTTTTTAACGAGCACGTCGAGGTCCTCGCAAAGAAGAAAAAGGAGCAATTTCGACAACTTCTGGACGAGACGATCTCGGTACATAGTGCCCTGATGCCATTAACTTTGTTGTCTGTTAATCTGCTGTTAATCTGACTCAAATTCTTCCTCTACATCAGATCAATTTGATGACATCGTGGAAGGAAGTGAAGAAACTCATTAAAGAAGATCCAAGATGCATCAAGTTTTCCAGCAGTGACAGAGTAAGGCGTCTTTGCCTCTTGATCAATTTTTAAAAAACAAGTATGTGTTGTACTCCTCTAGTCAAAAAGTTATGTCTTTGTTAAAGCTAAGTCTTTGTTCCTGCTCTTCACCTTTTCACCGTAGAAAAGACAGAGGGAGTTCGGTGATTACATCAAAGACAAGTACATCACAGCCAAAGCAGACTTCCGAACTCTTCTGAAAGAGACCAAGTTCATCACCTACAAGTGAGAAGCTTCAAATCTGTGATTTATAAAATTACAGATTCTAATTTTACCCTATATAAATGCAATTATGTAGTAAGAGAAACGGTAAATATAAAAACTGTAACAATTGGCCTATTAAATATTGTAATTACATTATCATAGTATTTTCATGCAATAATGCCATTTTGTGAATAAATAGAGCTACGTTTTTACATTTTCTGAAGAAAATGTTAGTCAAAATGTAAATGAAGTTGCCTGCCCAAAAGTAATTCCTCTTGATGTTAATTAAGGTGATGTGGAAGTGTTTTTGCTGGAAGCTATGCAGTTGCTATGATTTACTGGGTGGCTGGCTGCTAGGCCAAAAGAGCATGTCTTTGATATTCTGTTTGTGGCTCAGGTTTATCCTTACTGTATGGGATGTTTTTACCCCCCATCATCTAAAACTGTATTAAGTCAACAAGCTAAATGATTAGAGTTATGTCTTATTTCATTTAACTGAGGGTTAGAGATTTGTTCAAATCAATGGTAATCATGACTAGATATAACTCGCATAAAAAGTTTGTAAAAAAGGGTTATAGTTCTTCTGACTCATTGCATGTCCTTTTTTTGTGTGTCTCCAGATCACGTAAGTTGATGCAGGAGTCAGAGCAGCACTTGTCTGACATAGAGCAGATCTTGCAAAAGGATAAAAGGTTCCTTGTACTGGACTGTATGTCAGAAGAGAGGCACAAACTCCTCATGGCGTATGTGGAGGAGCTGGACCGCAGGGGACCACCTCCTCCTCCCACTGCCTTTGAACCTGCTCGACGCTCCACTAAATGATAACACACACCTCCCAGTTATTTTTTCCCACTCCTTGGGGGCACACTACCGCCGTTCACATTATAGACTCGCAGAAACGGTAAATCACTCCAGTTCAAAGGTTCTACTTGTCAAACCTTTTAAAGTGAATGGTACATACCCACTTGCCCCTAGCTCATGCCACAGAGAACATCATGAGATAATGACCAATCAATTCAGCTAAGCATAAGACACAGACTAAGTATTTGGACCAACTGGAAGGGTTTTTATATGATGCCTTTCTAGGTCCTCTCCACAAGGAGCCACAATGTTTTCATGTTCTTACACAAACTCTTTATCCGTCCATTCAAGGGATAAAGCCACATTAGATGCTCAATTGGTGATTGCATAGGGAGGTATGACCACCTGGTGCATATCAACCCTTTTTTTTCCTCCAGCCCCCTGCTACAGTCTCAAATTGCAAACATCAGTTCCGTTTCACACATCCAGTCTTTTGCTCCAAACTGTTAAGAAACTGATTTGCTGAAATTGGGAGAACCTCCCAATTTTGTGAACATTTTTTGGTGACTTTAGTCACCCACAGGGATATTCAAGAATTATGAAAGCCTCTCTGTGTATATGTAATTTTAACTGACTGTTGGGTTAACATGTAAGATGTTTCTAGATGAATATATATGGAAAATATGTATTCATTAGTTTGTTTAGTGTGTTACAACTGACCAGATGAGCACTGGCAGTTGGCCATGTCAACTGGTCTTAGTTTAATTTAATTGTTCAGATGTTTCTTAAAAAAAGATATTGGTTTTTTGGACTTGCTTTATGTACAGCTGATGTTGAATAAAAGCATTTTTTTTTAAACTTCTGTGGCTGGATTTTGCAGGTGTGTGAAATAAGTGTATAACAGCTCAAAGCAGACCACAAAAAGAACACAACTCCTCTGTAGGTAATATATAAATTTATTTTACACAAATTAATTCCCTAAATACTTTCTTTATAGCATATTCATTCAGTAGACATTTTCATTTCCATCTTATTGTGTAAATTCTCTCATAATAAAAAGGGGTAAATTGCAGATATCCATAAAAGTAAGATTTCAACATCTATTTTGAACAATACCATAGGCAGGAGAGAGCTATCCACAGCTTTTCGGCATTTTTATTGTCTTGGTGGACCTGTGCGCACAAGACATCACCACACTTTAGTGATATTGCTACCCGTTTTAATATATAATACATAACTTTTTTTAACAACATAATACAATACAAGTAATACAGTCATTTCCATATGCTCATAAAATATATCAAGACAGTTTTATCACTTTTATCTTAAGAGTTAAACACAAACATAACAATTATGATTAGTCACAATAAGGGAGCCAAGTTCAGGTGAGGTCTGATCTGTTGTATGTGGTTTTTTTGTTCTTTTGTGTTGAAAACATTTAAAAGAAGAGGGATTCTCACTTTCTTACAGTTTTCCTTCCTTGGGATCCTAATTTTCCCAGGGCACAGGATCATTTTCGTGTGACTGGGAGCCAGTCTCCCTCTCCTGCCAGAACTGCTCTACATCTTGCAGTACTATTCCATCTTTGTTGGTCGGGCTCTCCTGCTGTCCTCCACTCTGGTCCGGTTGCTTCTCAGGCTTTTGCTCCTCTGTTCGCCCAGGCCGGTGTGGAGGGAGGTGGGCTGATGTTTCTGGTCTTGGGGTGGGTGACTTTGGGGCAGTCGGGGTGTGTGGTCCTGGCTTGTGTTGTTTTGGCAGTTGTTTGCGGAGGGTGAGCCTTCGCCACAAGCCAATGTAGCCCTCCCTGAACTCCTCGGAGAGGGCGAGAATGATGAGAGGGTTGACTAGAGAGATGGAGAACATGAGGAGCTGGGCGGAGAGAGTGAAGAGGACCGGAGGGAAGGCACCATCGGTCTCTAGCGCGTGCCGCATCCAAACCCAGGACACCCATTGCGGGAGCCACATGGTGGCCATGGCCACTGTCAGGCTGAACAGCATCAGGGTGAGTTTGCGGGATCGGATCTGCATCCGCAGGTTCTGGGTCTTGCTGGACCTGCGCTGGCATCGTCTATACGCCTTCCAGAAATAAAGTAGGGCAAAACTCAAAGGTGTGCAGTAGACCAGAAGAGGGTATGCCTTGACATACACGGACATGAAATCGTGGGCATTGTCTGGCACTGTCTGAACACAAATCATTCCAGTTGCTTCTCTTTGGAGGGTGGAGAAAAGCCACTGGGGAATGGGGACCACGCAAGCCAAGAGCCAAGAAAAGAGCAGGACCACCAGGATAGTCTTCAAACGGATGCTCACCTGCTTGGTGGGGTTACTGACGTACCTGTAGCAAGCTTTTGCCATTATGGCCACGGTAAAGCTCTTTGCAGCCATACAGGAGTGCAAGAACCAGTCACAGGTCTTACAGACAAACAATCCCAGGGTCCAGCTGGCACGGGAATAAGCAGTGGCTTTGAAGGGAACAGCAAATGCCAGGACCAGACCATCAGCTAGCATGAGGTTGAGGATGAGCGCGTTGATCAACGACAGCTTACTTTTACGCGCGTTGGTGATCAGGACTCCCATAGCCGTTACATTCCCGGTGAAACCCAGGACGCAGATGACTCCCAGCACCACTGGAATCAAAACCCTCAGCTCTCCGTGCTCCAGGTGCTGATATCCACTTCTCTCCAGAAATGAGCGTCTATCTACTGAACTGTTCCCGGCGCTGATGTTCATAGCAGGTAATTTATCCATTTCCACTGTAATAGATTGGTAATTGGAGATAAATTTGCCAGTGTGTGCAGACGGAAAGAAATTCTCAAAACCGCGTCGATACGCGAATAAACTCCGCGCGCTTGTGAACTGACAAGTCCCCGCGCTCTCTTCCCGCTTTTGACTGGATGGCGCGAAAGCGGAGCGACTTTATAACGGACGTTTTGATTGACAGGTGCCGTCCCCAGCTGACTGACAGACAGCGTTTCGCCTGTCGCGATCCTCCCGAGGCCAATTAAAACGATTTCGGGTAATAACAAGCACTGACTGCTACACACCGTGTAAAAACTTATTGCTTCTATAGTCGCCGTGATTTTGCCAAGTAAGACATGTTCCTGGATCAACATTACTGTCCAAAAATATAGACTAAACCCAATCCCTACCCCTAAACCTAACCCTACTCAGAATTTATTCCTAAAATCAGTGTGAAATGATAGCTCATTTGTCACCTAACCCTGATCTTAAGCCTAAAACGGATATTTCCTGAAAGCTTATCCCTCAATTCTGATTGGTTAATTGGAACGCTGTTCCAGGATCAACAAAGATGTTGTCACGGTCACCTGCTTCTATTGTCACTGGAAATTATGGATTTTTTTAAATTTCCTGCGGAAGACAAAGCCAAGGCTAAATGATTGCAAATGGAAATATGAAGTTGTAGGAATGTGAATGAATTTTGATGAGATATTTTACCTCAGTAGCAAAGACTTTCCTTCCTTGAACTGAAATAGCCTACTTTGACACATCTAAAGTTCTGGTAAGACTTCATAAGTATTAGCACCTTTTATAATGTTTGCCATATCATATATATTCATATCCAAATGGAGAGAATGGGATAGTTTTACTTGAGTTATTCTTATAATAGGCTTGTTTTAAATTTTAAAGTGAGGTATAAAAGCCTTTATTTAAGAACAAGGCACAAAAATGATTGAACATTGCCACCCAGGAAAAACATGGTTTATATGTTGTTGTTGTTGTCCCATTAATGGGGCATGTTGTCACACTATGAGCGTATGTGAATGTATATCTTTATTTTACTTCGATTTATTTGATTATTTGTTGAGTTATTTTAATAACATTTTAAATTGAATTTACTCTTGTGTGAATTCATACTAGCGTGGTCTTATTTTGTCCGCTTTTTATCCAACAGCTAAGCAAAAATATGATACTGAAATTTAAATATAGGAAGATAGAATTTAGAGAATTATTATAATTTAAAACAAGAATTTGTGTAATTGACTCAAAATCTTAAAATCATATAAAAAAATATCTCCTTTTGAGCTCTGCAAAGGAAAGATAATCATATGGGGTTGGAACAACGTGGGTGAGGAAATTACAGCAGTTTAATAATTCTTTGAATTTGTATGAAAAGGTGATATAGACAGTATGTCTGTCTCTTGAACTGTCACACGATGGCGCCATTGTTTAATTTACGTGTAGTGAAAAGAAGAGCAAGAAAGATCAATTTTGTCAACCTCTTTTTCGTTTTTTTTCGTTTTATTTTCAACGAATTCCATTAAGCATAAAGACTGCATGGCAAATAATTGCATGTAGATACATTCTGAGCTATAAAACTTTGTTTCATTAAGAAGTTTACAACTGAAGTTTTTTTTTTTCTTCAGAAGAGAACATTACTGGTTCATTTGTACATAATAAAATTCCCTGATATCATTTAACCTTCACATCATGTATAGGCTATATCATGATACCGGTGTTCCTGTCATCCTCAGGCCAAAGTGACGCAACTGAACGATGACGTTTTAACAGTCTCAGACAAATGCAGCGGAAACAATGGAAAAGATGACATCTGATTGTTACAGGTTCATTTGATGGTACGCAACAGGTATTTTCTTCATTGGCTCATTATAGATGACATGTTGCATGCAATAATACTTTTCACCCAGCCATGGCACTGAAGAATAAAAAAAAACAAACGGGTTTACTGTAAAGTTATGAGCATACTGAGATAAAGTGGAGACTATAATGCAAAATTCAAGTACTTCAATTCTGTGTACTGAAAATCCATGTTCTTTTCCCTTCTTACGCAAAGCTATTTTTCACATTTCTTGTAAAAACATTCACACTTCACAACCCAAATACCACCCTTCCGAAATCCCACCAACCCTCCATCCCTGTCTGCCACCCAAGTACCCACATACGAAAAGAAGGCACCACAGCTTATTAAAGGTTACATCAAAATAAGATGACAACATTAAATGACAAAACATGACCAATGGGATTGACTTTTACTTCAGAGCTCCTTTCAAGAGGAATAATCAGGTTTCAAGGGACTGTGATTCCATCCGCAGGTTGTTTGTTTCAACACTACAATCAGCGCAGATCACATTCTTAGTCTATTACGGATCTGTCAGACATTTCAGAGGAAACTGGAGGGCATTGTGTTTCAAAGAGAATGAAAATCCATTGTTTTTTTGTAAAGGCACCCCTTTGTTTCTGATGCCAGGATGTGAGCAAAGGCCTGTCTTTTTCACTGTTCGTTTCGGCCTTATTAAAGATTCATCATATCATTGCGATGAAAATGCCCATTTGTCCAGATTTAAAGAGTCAGGCATTTCCTTCCAGCAGAGAAATTAATAAATATGATAAATAAACAAGTTTACGGAAGAGGAAATGCAGGTACTTAATAGAGGAAGAATGATTGTGCAGGGCAGGATACTTCTTGTTTTTGAAAGTCTGGCAGCTGCCTTGCACATGGCCAGCATTAGCTGGCCATACTTCTCCCTACATCATGGGCAACTTCCTGTTTCTCATCACAAAAGACGCCTTGCAATATCCTGCTGAGCTGCAGCATTTTGTTCCTCTTTCTCTCTCTTTTCAGGTACGTGGGGAGGTGGTACAGTTGTGCTAGTTGACCTTATCCTGGAATATGTAAAGGTTATTGGTGGCTGCCACGGCGATGATGTTCTCGGAAGGATGCCAGGCAGTGTGGAGAATTTTCTTGCTAAAGTCCAGACTGTCCACACTGATTTCATCTTTGCGACGCTTTCCGCCCACACACACCTTGCGCGGTTTCAGGATCGCCCGAGGCTTGCTGTTCTCCCGGGACGCCTCCAGTGTCACGTCACGCTTCGTATTACGGTCGAACATTCGGAAGAAGTTGTTGTAAGAACCAGTCATGATCACACTGGAAATAGAACAAAGCGAAACATAAACAATATTCATTATTAGATCATTATTTCACTTTTAAATAATTGTGCATTGATTTATCATTCACAATTGGACCAATATGTTTATTAAAAGAAATATTCAATACAGATGTGTAAAACACTGACCTGTCTGATCCATTCCAAACACATTCAAATTTGTCGAAGATGCAATCATTCTCATACAGCGAGCAGAGCTTACTTCTTAGGTAATCGTGGACCTGGTGGATGAAACGGTGACAATTTTGACTGTTAATTTAGTAAATGCTGGTTTTGACGTCTCTAAAAATTCCTCTCTTTTTAGACCATGTGACTTTTAAATACCCCATCATATCATTTATTGAGCGTTTCCTGTGTTGCCATATTTTCTAGCCCATTGATGGAAGATGTCCTGATTTGAAGTAAAGTATGACTGTTTGAGAAACCAAAGATATCAGCTAACCATGATTGGAGGTAGGTGGTGTTTATAATTCAGGATGTTCTCATTACAGAGAGCATTTTATTGGGCAACATTTGTGTAGTGCAATATTTTTGGTCTGATTCCTGAAAGACAAAGATCATAAATTTATAAATGTGTATGTGTTTTTCTTAGTCTTCTTTTAGGAGTACGCCAGCATATAGATGAAGCTAACAGACATGGATTAAAAGCCAAAAAAGGCAAATATAATTTAATGGAGCCCTTCAAAAATCAGCCATTAGCCTTCAATACATTGTTAAATGCAGATCATTTGCAATTAAATTAACCAATGTCGTACCTGATAGGTTTCCAGTGGTTTGCTCTCCATGTTGAGATCCCAGACCTTCACTGTCAGGTAGTCACGTGTCATCAGGTACCGCCCGCTGTGGCTAAACTTTACGTCAGAGATGGAGGAGATGATTTCAGAGAAAAAGGAACGATTGCTTGGGTCTTCTGGCTCCTCGAAAACTAGAAGAGAGTAATGAGAAATCAAATATCGTAACTTTAAAATGAGGATAAAACATGTCCCGTCCTCTTTGAATATCCCATCTCATTCAGAACTACATCCCATTACAGAAGTAAAATGGATTGTGTGTGCCGTTTCATGTTGGCTTTAAAAACAAGCAACTTTCTAAAGAAATTTTTCTGAATCACTTTCACTGTTTGCTTCCCAACACGTCATAAATCTGCCTGCCTCGCCAGGGAAATAATACACCTGTCAGAGCAGAGAAACAGATATTTATCATCTACTATCGATTATCCCCTCGCTGTTTTGTTGACTCAGTTGCGGATTATCCTGTGATGTGTCTGAGCAGGCATCTACACAGCGGATGAAAAAACACGGATAGAGGGGAAGGAAACAGATCAATGTTTGCAGTGATATTTGGGCACTGGTGGACTGCAGGTGTTTGTCATGGAGCGTGCCATGTCACATTGTGAGCCTGACCACCTGCAGTCTTGCTGGGTGTCATTCAGAGGGGGCTAATGAGTCCTCTGGGGAATGATGTGAGGGGCTACGGCCCTCCGCCCAGACTCTGCTGCTGCTTGGAGCCCTGCTGGGTTTGGTTAGCCTCCCCCGTCTGACACCGCAGATTGATTTTTAAGAATATTCTCTGGGATGCCTGGAAGATTTATTAGTGTGGATGGAAGGAACAACACACATGCACACACTATGCAATAGAGAAGACATTGAGGAGGTCTTTCCTGAGGCAGACTGGCACATCCGCCTGCTGTTAGATCATGTACCAAGGAAAAAATTGACACGCGTGTATAATTTAGGTCAGTGTGGTGCTGGAGATACAAACCAAGGCGGCTAAAACCGAAGCCCTCACAGTTGTCACCCCCTCCAGCAAATCTGGCCTTTTAAAATCCAGCAGCAGTATGTAAATATCTATTCAACAGGATGTGAACACATGGACCAGTGAGCACGTTGATAAAACTAAGGAAATTACCAAATTCTTTCAGCGGTGTGAAAACTATAGGCACAGCTATCTGCCCTTGAGCATTGATTTTTATGCCAAGCTTAAATGTCAATGCATTCAATCCGATCATCAAATGCACATGGAAGCCTCCCACCTTAAACTGGAGACCAGAGCGCCTATGACTTAAGAAATGGAAATGTGTCAATTTGTGGTTATCAATTCAGCCATGTGGAGCCAAAGGGGATGCCACTGTATACCACCAGTACAGGTTCATCAGTCTGCATTGTGTCCAATCCCCAAATGAAATTAGCCAGTTAAGCTCAAGGAGACGCAATCATATAAAAAATTAGCATAATCCTCACCTCCACTGCCCTCGCCCTAGGTGGAAGATAGGCTAATCCCTGTCATGGCGTATGTAGTGGATGTGCTCTCTAGAGACAACAGTGCTTCTGGAGCTGTACTGGCCCTTGCATTTGTAATGTTACTATAAAGGTTGGTAGAATGCAGTAAGGACTCACTTAAAAAAGTCTACAATATGTTAATGACTTTAAAGAAGCTTTATTAGTGGTGTTTGCTAAAGCAAGCATCACTATTACCTATTGGGGCTTTGTTCAATCCCTAATCCTAAGTATTGAATGTAGATGCATAATAACTCATCCCACACTATTTGTGCTAGAGACATGAAAAATACCTCAAATCCTACAGTTTGGTGAGGAATGCTGTGCTATTACTTTTCTAAGCAATCAGCCTTTGTTTCTTTCTGTTGCATTTCTTTCTAATATGCTGATCTGGTGTATAAGAAAACATATTGCTGTTCAATATTTTGTGGAAATATTTTTTTAGGATTATTTGATAAATATGACCCCTAACTTTTGAACGATAGTGTATGACATGTAGACATGTATGTCATTTTTTTGTTCTAGGGTTGCACTGACTTACATTTTGAGTGGTTGTCACAGAGCGCTGATGCCCTCATGTCACACAGCCGTATGGAGCCTTTACTGCTACTGTAGACAAAGGTGTTGCACTGGTGAGGGTGAAACTCTGCTGCCGTTATCACCTCTGTCAGCTCCTCCATGTTCACTGGCTTAATGTCTACAATGTCTGAAAAAGCAGCTAAGGAAAACTTGTCAACTTGTAGGTTTAGTAGTAGCACAAATAATGGGGAAAAACCCATTTAGATTTACAACTAAGTCATTTAAAATTGTGCTGGGCCCAGTACTTAAGGTAGACTTTCTTTTACAAAAAGTTTTTGTCAAATTTAATGACATGAAAGGATACTGAAACTTCTGTTTGTGATCTCCAGGTTCCAAAGGTTGATCCTCAAGTCATCGGTGGACATAAAGGTTTCATAGTCGCTGTTGACAGAGATGGAGTTGATGTGGTATGTGTGCGCATTGCAAAACACTCTCCGAGGTGTGGCCTCAACCATGAGGTCCATGGGCCGGAGTACTGGCACCTGAGAGAAGACGAGACAGAAAAAAAGGTCAGAATCTGCTGTAACAATTACAACCGCCACAACACAGTCATCCTTTATCCAAAGATTGTCCCACTAGGGACCCTCTTGTTGTTCATCAGCAAGAACTGGGACATACATAATAAACCAAAACTCTATTTAAAGAATGCTGAATTAAGCAACAGGTCAGAATAGTGAGAGTTTTGCTCTCACTATTATTAATATATATATTATATATATATAATATTTTTTTCAAAGGAAGTAGATGTTTTTATTCATTTTAAAAGTATCATCACTTTTGTCCATAGTACAAGCCATCAAGTGTGATATCCTGGACTGTAATGCAAACTAAAGGCTAGTATACATTAATTAACAAAGGGAGGAAAACTGAACTCCTCAAACCATATCATGCAGTCTTTAATAATTGGTAGAACTGATTAAAAATGCACAATTAACCTTTGTTAAAGTTCTATATTTAGCACCTCACAGCTAACTGGGGCTAATGACCATTATGATTGTGCTCAATGTGCATTTGGTATTTTGTGGGCTGGGACCATCCAGCGGGACACATTTTTAAAAAGTTCACTGAACTACACTTCCTGCTGTGAGCTGGTGCCCAGAACAGCACCAATGCCCCACTTGCAGGTCTTAATTGCAATATGTAGATGCGGCCTGTTTAACTGACGCTGATGTTTAGAGGCAGCACGTCGTTCCAAAAAGAGAGTCACTCATTACCACATCACAGAAGCACCTCTGCCTTATGTGAGAGGCATTCAAATCAGTCCATAGCTCTAAAATCACCCTGTAGGCTTTTAAACCACTACTGTAATGTTTCAGCTGCATTAAGATGCAGACCTAAAATGATTCTAGGATGAGCATCTGATATTTTCATAAAGGTACAATACATGTCTTTAAGGAAGAACTAGCCAATGGATTTGCCATGTTTTCATCAACGCTTTGAAAGATGAGGGACCTAGTAGCAAGTAAAGCTCTGAGCAGAACAATTATTCCAAGTAGTACAACTAAAAATAAAGGTTCCAAAGGGGAGTTTTCACTGTGATTCCATAAAAGAACAAATTTTGGGTTCCATAAGGACCTTCCAGTGAATAATTCTCAAAAGAATAATTTTTTCTTGGTGTGAAGAACATTTTAACAATATAAATAACCTTTTTCCACTATAAAGAATATATTATGCATTGGAAAGTCTAAAGGTTCTTCATGGAACCATCAATGCCAATAAAATAACCTTTTTTTAAGAGTGTATTCAGAAATCTGGCTACAGGAATCTGTCCTTTTTTACATTTAAAATAACTGTGGAATCTAGAAAGGTCCCTCTGTTTCTAATGTCTCTTGAGGGAAAATAACCTCCTGTGCCAAGCTCAGCAGTCCCACATTAGTTCAAAGAGCAAACAGATCACACGGGAGGAAAGGAGAGAGCGAAAGACCATGGAATAGATAAGAAAACGCATTTATTGTCTACCACTGAGACAGGCAGGGGGATGGGGGATTGGCCAACACCTTGCTTTCAGTTTTTATGGCACAGACAGCATTAGTAGGTAAAATACCACAAGAATCCATTTTGATTTGCTGTATTGTTATAAAAGGTCAGGTAACCGCTGGCTTTAAATGGCACGGCGGTCACATCTTGTATCACGTCAGCTCGTGAACTGCAGAAACTAGACCAATGCAAACCTTAGGGGTAAAATCGCATACTGAGACAAGAGTAAGATCACAGCTCTGGCACTAGAGACTGCCAGAATACATGACATGTGTCTCATCCCTCCCCTCCTCCCTCACTACTGGAGTTCCATGATAAACCTGTCTCCACATCTCCACCGCACATACATTTCACGGTCCAAATGGGATTGCCGCCCGCTCCGTGCCATCACCCCGGTGTCAGGCTAATCTTCTGCCCGGACAGACAATGTTTGTGGAGTGGAGTGCTTTAATCCATTAGGCCGTGGAGCAGAAAACAGACACCACACCAAACATTAATGGGTACTAGGAGTCGCACCCTCTTTGTATCTGTATTCAATTTGGAGGGATGAGTGGAGAACGAGTGAGAAGGAGAGCAGAGGGAGGAATGATTGTGAGCCCCTTCACTGCACATTATCGTCTGTCTTTGTCCTTGCTGTTTGATTATGAATGAATCCCCTTTGGTTGCTGACAGCTCATAATTTGTCAGCATTGATGCTGAACACAGAGAATGAGATTTTCTTGTGAGAATGTGAGCAAACAGCAGCAAGCCATTTACGAGATTGAAATAAATGTACTTCAGTGTAGGATGAAGTGTAACTGTTCAACTACAGTATCTGCGATTTCAGCTTCTCCAAAACCAGATTCTTAGAAAAGCTAACTACAGATTTCAGCATGCATTACCGTCAGCTAAACAACTGGAAACTTAGACATGAGTTGTAGGAGTGATTCTTACAAAACCTTGGAAGAACATGTCTGTGTCATGTTAAATTCTAAAATCAGAAGAAATAATTAAGAAATTAGCTTATGCTTAAAGAAAATGAAGGCTGTTTTAAAGACTATTCATATTTCCTGTACTGTGAAAATTTTCATGACAATTAAGGACATTCACATGTTTTAATTTCTTTTTCTCATTACTGTAATGGAAAAAATATATATATTATTGTAATGCAAAATAAATAAATGAATGAAATAATAGCTGAATGGTAACGTATTTATAAATCATTGTAGTATTTATTGTACAAAGTTTAATTTATGCTGATTTAAATTAAAAAACATTATACTACCCTAATGAGAATTTAATGTTAATGAGAATTATGGTAATTAATTGTCATGAAAATAATGTCGCAAAGCAAATTTTATTAATGCCCTTAGAAATAAACTTCATTTTCTTTATGCAAAATATAATTTTTTTTTTGTTTGTTTATTGTCGGAGTCATTCATAGATATTCTGACATATCTAGTGAACAGGTATAATAAATATTGAGTGTGCATATTTTGCTTGCATTTCCTTGTCTTTATTGTGTATTTGTAGGTGGTGATAAGACAAGCATGCTAACCCGTAATGCAGTGATGGTGGTCGGGTCTCTGATTCTTCCATCTTCATCCTTCAGGTTATAGCCCTCCGGTCTCTTATCCCTCTCACTGATCTTCCACAGTTTCACAGTTTTATCTGAAAATAAACCATTACACACAGAGCAGCTTTAGTATACCATTTGGAAGGAAGCAAAGCATGATAAAAAGAGAAATTGAGAGAAAGAAGAAAATAAGAAGGTGGGCAGTGGGAAATTTTGCAGTCTGTGGGACACAATCTGGCACACGGCTGGAAAAGATCCAGCACCAACAGAGAATGTAAACCGTAGCCATACCATCTGAACGTGGGGAGATGTATGATGTCATTGGAAGACTTGGCTGTTGCCTACTGTTCCAACAATCTTTTGTTAAAATGACAGCAGCTATCACAAATAAATAAGAGCTCACATTAAGACTGAGATCCTAGTTTGCGGGCTAATGCTGTTAGTGAAGTCTGATTTTGCTTGGACCTCACTGACTTTCAAAATATCTTCTTTTGTGTTCCACAGAAGAAAGTCAGTCATACACATTTGGAGTAATGTGATGAGTAAATGATGACAGAATGTTAATTTTTGGGTGAACTTTCCCTGCAACTGCATTGAGATCTCAATCGTGGACTCACCATTGGTGGAGAGCAGGAAGTAGGCAGCATTCTGCTGAGGCAGCCAGCGTATCTTATTGATCTTCTCCTCAATCTCTAAACTCTTCAGGTAGTCAAACTCCGGCTCGTGACTCTGAAACGTGCTGTAAACATTATACTCCCCACGTCTGTGAGGCTGGTTCTTGCTCTGTGGGAGAGAGGAGAGAAATATCACCATCTAAGCTCTGTTGAAAAGACCTGTGTAGCTCATTACTAGCATATGTTGTGTTATGCTTGTATATAGCTACTAAATGTGGGGGGAAATCTGTGGCAAAATAGCTACATTCTTATTGGTAATGGAAAGCATAATCAAATTAGTCAAAAATATATAATAAACGAACACGCAAAGGATAGAGAATGTGTAGAACTTTGTAAATAATGAGCACTGAGATCAGTGGAAATCTGCAGAGCTTTCTGCCTGGGAACTCCCCATAATGTGCTGCTGATTCTGTTAACAGCTAATTGCAGGTTTCCTGGTCACAGTTGGACTATTACATTAATGCATTCGCAATCAATGGAAGCCAGGAAATAAGAACGTTTTCACGTTGGGAACCATCAAAATCAATAATTGTGTAAACCACTCATGCAGGTAAATTAAAGTAAACAGAAGGAGTTCCTCTCTCATCTATTTTAGAGGAAGATTAAACTGAACTGAACAGAAAAATCATGCATTAGTGGGGTAACTACCTAAAATGTGTAATGTTACAGCAGTTCAGTAGTGACAGTTTTCCAATTACAAGCTACTTTTTCCAAAGAGTAGCAGTGTAGCGTGACCAAACACCAATGCATTGTTTTGCTCACAGCTTTACTAAATGGCTCTCTCTCTCTCTCTCATATAGTATGTTGGAAAGTCCAGTTTATTTCAGTGAATCTGGTTCCTTTTGGACTGTTTATGTAAATTAACAGATTTAAAAAACGATTCACTGACTTGAAACTCTAAATACTATTCCAGGCCTTTTAAAGCTGAATATTTCAGGTGGGAACAGGACACTTTCTGATCATCTGTCACTGCCATTGTTTTCTAAATGTGATTCAAATGGCTACATCAGTAACCATACTAATTTCAGATTAATTTAAATGCTGCTGTTTATTACTACTGTATGTTTTTGAATCAATCAGGTGTGTGTTTTTTTTATGTCATTGTTTTTGTCCCAGAAAAATACAACTAAAGTATCATTGGATAATTATACAGTATATAAAAAGTTCTACCAAACAGTTTACCAAAAAGTGTTTTTTTATGTTCCACAGAAGAAAGAGAGTCATACAGGTTTGGAGTGACATGAGGGTGAGTAAATCATGACAGAATTGTTAACTTCTAAGCTTCCCCAAAACACATGAAAAAAAAAGCTTGCACTTTCTGATCATCTGTCACTGCCATTGTTTTCTAAATGTGATTCAAATGGCTACATCAGTAACCATACTAATTTCAGATTAATTTAAATGCTGCTGTTTATTACTACTGTATGTTTTTGAATCAATCAGGTGTGTGTTTTTTTTTATGTCATTGTTTTTGTCCCAGAAAAATACAACTAAAGTATCATTGGATAATTATACAGTATATAAAAAGTTCTACCAAACAGTTTACCAAAAAGTGTTTTTTTATGTTCCACAGAAGAAAGAGAGTCATACAGGTTTGGAGTGACATGAGGGTGAGTAAATCATGACAGAATTGTTAACTTCTAAGCTTCCCCAAAACACATGAAAAAAAAAGCTTCATGCCTGAGCATATGCACCTGAGGTTTATAGAGACCTCTCCTGTGTTACCATTGTGTGTCTATTGAAACCCTGTTAAAGGCCACAGGAAGTTGTGTTACAGGGTGCGGCTCTGTGGTTTCTGCTCACACAGTAAAAAAAGCACTGATTTTATTGACCTGCTGTCGTGCTGTATGGCGCTCTTGTTTACAGGAATGAAGGCATATGACAGATTTCATGGTTTTATCTTACCTCTTGTTCCCTTTGAAAAACCACAACTCTTCCTCCCTTGTCTCCCGTGGCCAAGAGCTCTCCAGTAGAGTTGAACTCCACAGTAGAGATGATGTCAGCTGCAACAGAACACAAGAGAGCCTTTATGTATACAAGACTTAACACTCTTTTTAATGGATAATGTACAGTCAGCTGGTCATTATCGTAAAATAGTCGATCTTGTATCTCTCTGAAGAGGTTTATTTGGAGGTTAATGACTGGCTCACTGTACATTATGCCACTTATTACACAGCTACGTACTAAACAAAGAAATGGACATCAAATATTGATTTGAGTGTAAATAATTTTATTGCATAACAAAAAAGAGACTGTTGAGTAATAGGAAAATTGAAGGTAAGAATTCGGTCAATTATACAGTTTAACATCATAAAAAAATATTTAACCTCAGAATGCTTGCTCAATTAGAATTAAGTAAGACAGCTGTGTAATAGGTTTATGTATACAACTAAATCCACACTCCTTTGGCTGGTAATTATAAGTCATTATAATTATTATTATAACTATAAGGGATGATATTGCATGCTGCGTGCCTACATTCAGAGAACAACACACATCATATGCATGTGTTCACATTTGGTCTGTTGCAATTGGTTACAAGACATTAAAAATTAAAAACAATGTTTGGCACCATTGACATCAGACCTTATGTACAAATAAAAATGCCTTGACTGGACGTTTGAGAGTTGCAATGAAAGAAAAGTTGACCAATTTCTAACATCTTAAATATCTGTTTTTTTTCTTCACACAAAGCTATTGTATGACCGTTGCCAGCATGAACATTCTACTAAACTTCATACAGGGAAGAAACATGAAGGTAATTGATTATTCAGTGAACTATTTCATTTTATATCAATTTATAGGACAATTATTCTCAGGTCTGCTCCACAGTATTCTTATAACAAGATATATATTATTCAGACAGGGCCATTGTGTTGTGCAATACCAAAACGCAATAAATAATAAGCTTTGTCTAATCTATTAATAACAGCAGAATTAAAAGCTTCCACAAATGCATTTGTTAGTCAAACAACATGTGATTTGCAGGAAAACAGCAATTAGTCCTCCATCTGCATACGTTAAAAGCATGCACATGCTTAAAATCTGCCTCTTTTAGCTGTCAATACCAATCGGAAGAAAGGTGTTCTAGTGCCCCACATTTGTGAGAAAATAGGTTAAAAGAGACTTAGGAAAAGTATTAACGTTTTTGTGCATACAAATACATAAAATAATCCCTCGAAATCATTTCATGGGATCGCTGGATCAAACCAGAAGGCTGAAAAAACATTCAGTGCACTTAAACAGATAAAGAAAGCAAGAGCTGCCATTGCCGCAGCATGGACAGCTCTGAATTCTCCGCCCCTCCAGAGAGAGCCGACGCTCCCCTCCTCCGACTGTGATTTTCCTTCCATTCATTATCATCTGACACAGAAATACACAACATCCTTCACGTTCAACACTAAATCCACGGGATTCGCCCGCTGAGGACAGAAACTGCCACACAATTTACATACGACAGGATTAGCTCGAGACATCTAATAAATCAGTCTAGAAGACTGATTATAATGCTGCTACACACAGAAAGAGAAGTAAATTCTTCTACCAAAAACAGTCTTTCATCCTTTCCAGGCATACAAAGTGAGCAATAGTGATCAAAACACCACAAATGCTTCAACCAAATGTTTCTGAACCTCAAGAGTCTAGGCTACTTACATCTGTAGGAGGGTTTCCTACCTTTAAGGAATCTTCTTTTATCTTCCTCAAAAAGATGCATTTGTTTAAAGGGTGATGAGCTCAAAACAGCAGATCACATTGCTTGCTTGATTCTGTATTGTTCTGCATACAGAAATCTACAGACTTGCTTTCATAGATGGTGTGTCTTTAGTGGAATCTGCTTATGAAAGACGAAGGGGTTGAGATGTAACAAGTAGGAAAGCGTGCTTCAAATTTTTAAAAAAAATTTTTGAGAACCCACACACCCTCAATGGATTTATTACTTGCTGAATTGAAAACGGGAGGAAGTAGTTGCCATGGATATCCCTTCCATTACTCTTGTGCTACATTTGACTGAAAGACTTTGCTGCATATGTTAAACAGCCTGAATGTGTGGTTTACAGCATCTGATGCCGGTCAATAGCACAGTGGGGGAGAAACAGAGAAAATGTTGGCTATTTTTGAATATGGCTGCTGAATGCTGACACAGTCCTGAAATATGGTCACAAATAGCTGAGGAACAGTATGATTTGTTCACAACGGCACATTCTTTCTTACTGTACATTGTGATGCTTGTTGTTTTCCCATACTATGAGAGTCAATGTAATTTTAGTGTCATTTTTAGATATTAATGTAATATCTATAATGTTTAGTTTTGTGTATTTTTTTAATTAAATAAATTTTTTTGAATTTTGATTTTAATCATATTGTATTATAGGGCTATTTTACAGGCATGTTACTAAATGATTACTGCATTGTCCAGCAGTCGGCATAAAGATCTGTCATTTCCTTGCCTAAATAAAGCAGATATTCACTGTCTAAGCCCATTGATCTGGATGCTCTATTTCTTATCTTTGTGTGCACAGAACAAGACTATGAAACCCCTGCTTCTTGAGGGAGGGTGAGTTAGAGAATAGTCATTACAGTTATGACCACACAGCACATTTTATTCATTTACTAATTATCTTCTGTTCTTTGTTTTTCAACAGTGAGCGGCTTTTAAAAAGACTCAGCAAAGCTTCCTGAAAAGAGTTGGATGTCACATAAGGTGAAGATACAGAAGCAGCTCTTAGATGCAGCAACGTTTCATCAATCGTTGAGGTGCACCTGACTGTACACCCTCTGCTTGGCAATAACGCAGGCCTTTCTCTCATTATAAACACATTAGCATACTGCAGTCTGAGATGGAGAAAACTGATGGCAATGTTTTAATGAGTTTGCTCAATTACAGACATGTTATTCCTCATCTTACACTCAAGGATAAATGGGACAGCAGAGAAGGAAATGGAAATAGAGAAAGAAAACACAGAGCGAGAGTGGGGAGTGTTCGTCTGTTGACTCAGAAAGAGAGAGTGATTTCATAAAAGCTACTTCAAGGCCCTGTAGTCCAGCGTTCCCTTGTGAGTTACTGTTTGACAAGGAAATATCCAGGAAAAAGGTATTTCACAATTTGATGTCCCTATTTAACTTACTTCAGTGACTCACTGAAGAACAGTAGAGGTGTGGGTGAATCTCACAAAAATATGTTCACAATCACATTTAACTCTGAAAAAAGAAGAAGCTTATTTTAAGTATATACAGTAGGGATTTTTTGTGCACTGCAATATTATTTTCATGACAAATTCTCAATACCATGATTTCATAAAAATACTGTAAATAACGAATTCTCATTACTGTGAAGCGAATAATAGTATTATAGCTTTTAATTTACGCTTATTCATATGTAATTTATGTTCATTTAATTTAATTTAAAAAATCCTTTATATATTATAGTTTTTTTCCACCTTAAAATCTAATAGGAATCAACCCCAAAAAAGTCTGGATGCATTCATAATGACAGTCTGTAAGAGGGGGGGGGGGGGGGAGAAGGGGGGGGAGAATTCTCTTAAAGCTTTTCTTTAAACAAAATATAAATATAATATAATTTCTTATTTCTTTCTTTTGGGTTGGAACATGGAACATTGTTTTTTTTTGTGAGATTTAGAGGGAATCAGAATTCAGGTCTAGTGTCCTAGGTTATAGTCATCTATTTTGAATGTCTTTATGCTTAGCTGCCTATGACAAATAAAGTGGGCAATGCATTACAGAGTGCAGTCAATAAATCCTGCGGGCACCCACGTCAGCAACAGCAGGGTCAAAGGTCAGGGTCTCATATACCCATAGTGCTTCTGGGAAAGAACGGATCTCTCTCATACTGTAATTTGCAGCCGCTCTCATTACTCACACACCATAAAGTGGGTTACCGTGCCAACCTGTCTAATCCCAGCAGTCCCGGCAGCTCTTGAGCATGTATGATCATGGCGTTCCCATCACAAAGGCATCATGGGAAATAGCACCAATATAATGTTCGGAATGGCATATTAGCATACTACCCATACCATTTCAGCAGTATGTATAATGTGCACAGTATGTATATATATATATTTTTTTATGTTAACCACGAGTTTTAACATTTCTGTTTTGACTTAAACAGCTTAATATCAAAAATTGCTACATTTCACAAACATGAACAAAAATAATTAAATTAAATGTGAAATCTTGTAAACTTCCAGAAAATATTTTTTTACAGTGTAGAATATTTAGTATTATGTAATACATACTGTTTCACATGCTATTTTTGACAAAGGGTAAGCTGTATGCAGTATACTCTCCGCAGTATGGAGTAAGCAGTATGCTAGCATTCCATTCTGAGCACAGTCGGTGTGTAATATCCTACTGTTCAGAGCATACTAAGAACATCGCTAGAACAAAGTCTAATATAGTCACTCTTAGCTTATATTGATTTACACATTGATTTTCTTTGCCTTCACAAAGACGAAATGAGAATGAGATCAAGATGATGCACCATATCAAGATGTTAAATGCCACTATGCAGTAAAAGGGGACAGCAGGTCAACAAAGATTGGGAGGAAAAACAAGTGGAATCCGTTTTAAAGTGTAGCTTCTGCCGTCAGCCCTCACAAACAGTCAAGAGCATAGCACAGCTGTCTGAAACATAAGAGAGAGACTGGGTCGTGGAAAAGTAGGTCAGTCAGAGTCTGCTGAGCCAGTCTCGGGCTAAAGAACATCCAATCATTTCCAAAACACAAAATCAATGCTTGTTTTGAAGTTAAGCCAAAATGAAATGATTGTGTGTAAATCCTGTATGGAAGCATGTCTGCATGGAATCTGCAGTTATCACAGGACCTGATAGAGCACTGTGTTGTAATGCACAGTTACATGTCTGTGAGATTAGAGCCCTTTTGCTGAGTTCAGCACCTCAAAGGATCAACCAGTAAAAGAGGATTACAGCTGCCTTAACGTATCTGTCTTCAGATATGTTTAACATCTATTCAGAATGCTAGATTGATTTAAGCAAACAGTGTGCAACAACATTTTATGGGACAGATTAAAGGGTTAGTTCACTAAAAAATGAAATTTCGGTCTTCATTTAAGCACCCACATGACTTTCTTTATACGAGATGAACATGCTGCTCTTTTCTATAAAATAAGAGCGAATGGGGACGGATGACATCAGACTCAAAAACAACCATAATAGTATTCCACACATGCATACAATAGATTTTAGTGAAAAACAGACCCACATTTATGTCATTATTTACTGAAAAAACATCCACCACAGCTCTTGATTCCCCACATTTATGCAAAAAAACAGGTTACACCAGGTTTTACGTCTCTGATGCAGATGCCAAATATGTGGTTTCTTACACAAATGGTCATTTATATACATATATAATTTTATATTTTATATATATATAATTTTAATTAATACTTTTATTCAGCAAGGTTTCATTAAATTGATAAAAAGTTACAAAGTTTTTGTTTTTTTTCAAATAAATTCAGTTTTTTAAACTTTCTAATAATAGGAAATATTATGATAATACTCATAATAATAGGAAATATTTCTTGAGCAGCAATGATTTCTGAAGGATCACGTGACACTGGAGATTGGAAAATTCATTGTCATCATCACAGGAATAATTTTACTGTATTTTTGATCAAATAATTGCAACTTTGGTGAGCATAAGAGACTTCTTTCAAAACAATAAAAATTGAACAGATCCCAAACTTTTAAACAGTAGTGTATATAAAAACAAGTGTGTATTTCTATAAATTCAATAATATCATTATGATTTATCATTCATACACATATTCACATGTTGTGTTTATTTATGATGCTTTTATGTAATTTTTGAAGCTGAAGATTATCATTCACTTTCATTTTTAGTTTTGCGCAAGGTGAAAACCCATGCAAGATTGATCATCAATGAAGCTAAGTAAGAAAGCAATGACAGAATTTTCACTGCACTATTGCACTATTCCTTTAAATTTCTTCTACACTGTACAACACGCACACTGAACTTCCCCCGCAAATTAAAGACTGTATGCGAGACTGGTCAAGTGTGCCCAGATCTGGCTTGATAATTAAATTTTCATGGATCTGTATCCAGAACATTCCCCATATTCACACTCTATGTATTGCTGCCTTGTTTTCTAGGCTGTAGATTAAACTGCTGGCCAAAAGCTGTGTAGAATGATTGCAATAGGGTTCTGTTGTGAAAGCTAACCATATATTGTACAGTCATAATAGCTTAGATTTACTGTTAAATTAATATCACAGAGTAAACACAGGCAGTTTTTGATGTTCCTTCTTTTTCTTTTGATTGTTCAGCATGAGTATCAAATCATATTGATCGATGAATCTTTACTTTACAGCCAGAACAGCAAACAAAACAACATGAGGTAGACAGCGCCTGCTGTTTTGTTAACGTGTCTGGATTGTATCGATGGATGACTCCATCGACTTGCTTTAAGTCAATGTCTGGTGGTTTTAAAGGCAGTGGAATAAAGACTTGCCTTTGACCCGCTGCTGAATGAGGCAGGTCTGGACCAATTTCAACAGACGTGGGTGTGATTTGAGCTGGTTATAATAAGCTTGACCACCTGCCGATCGACAACAATGTCACTGACTCCCTGATACACACAGTCATGGCGCTGCCTGCATCCAACCACAGCACAGAGAGAGAGACTGAGGCCCCCAAAAAAGCTAATTAACCTTATTTCTTGGAAAAATGCCCTGTGGAAATGGGAGAGAGAGAGGTGGTGCAGGCCTCCAGGGAATGGGAGGGGAGGGTGAATATGTGTTGTACATGTGTCTGGGAGAAAGAGCAGAGAGAAAGGCCGCATGTAGGGGGCTGAACGTCGAGCGGGGGAACTGGTTTGAATTTCACACATCATTAACAGATACATAATTTAACTACAGATGTGGAGAACTGAAGCTGTAGGACACCACAGAAAACATAAGAAAAGAGACCGACTGTGTGTGTGTTTACAGTACCTCATTTACATTTAGTGCATCTCATTGCCAGGATTCTAAAAAGGAGTACATTGGGATTGTAAAATATAAAATCTCTTATGCTTATCAAGGCTGCATTTATTTAATCAAAACAATAAATACAATATTTATACAATAAAACCGTAATATTGTGAAATATTTGTACAATTTAAAATAGCAATGTTAATAAATTCAAAAATTTAATTTATTCCTGTGATGCAAAGCTGAATTTTCAGTATCATTACTCCAGTCTTCAGTGTCACACGATCCTTCAGAAATCATTCTAATATGCTGATTTGCTGCTCAAGAAACATTTATTATTATTATTAATCTTAACAAACCGTTTTATTTAGAATTTACAGCTTAGTATTTTTGTGAAAACTGATTTTTCTGGATTTTTGTTGAATACAAAGTTCAAACTTTTTGTAACATTGTGTCATTGCTTAATGAAATTATTCATTCGTTTCAAAACTGGTAAACGGTAGTGTACCTAGATGCAAGCCTATTCTAAAAGGTTGGAAGCAATCATATTTTGCTTTTTAGAATACCTCATTTTGGCTAAGCTGCAATTTTTTGGCCAAGCTATAAATTGCATTGCATCACTTGCAATGCATTGCAATGAACTTTGCATAGTCAGTCAAGATGGTGGAGAAAGCGGGAGAAATGTTGATTATATTTATGCATATATGCTTTATGCTTATACATTCTTTACTGAAAAGTACTGATAGAAAATTTACATCTAAATAAATTCTAGAAAAAGATGATAATTTTACCCTGTATTTGTGTGTACTGTATTAGGCACATTCAAATATTGTGCTGTTAGCTTAGCAACATCCTAATGTAATACAACATGAGTTGAGTCTCCCGTTTATATGTGTGTTATAATTGCTGCCTATGTAGGGTGTACCAAGGCTGTCTATATACAGATGAAACCTAAGGCTGATGATACACGGGGCAACTTTTTTTTATCAATGTTGCTTGGGCACTTTCCCATTGAGGATAGGTAACAAATTTCTATCTGGATACTTCAGATCGGTCGTGGGCCCTGTGTCTCACCTGGTTGCCCGTTGACGCCAACATTGCTCAAAAAGTTTCCCTGGGTATCATCAGCCTAAGTCATTCTTTAGTTGATTAGTTTAAATTTCTCCTCATGCTTCATTAACTACATCCCTCAATAAAAACCTCAATCCGAGTTTGACAGCAGTTGAATGTTTAATGCGACTGGCCCCTCGCTGTTTGTCCTCCTCTTGCACTCAGTCTGACACCGGGGAACAACATTAGTGCCTCACTGTTTCCCTCTGAATTATAAATGGAGCCCTTTGGGCTGGAGAAATATTTCTCTTTATGATTAAAGTCTTAAAGTGTAGCCTGGGGCCGTTTGTGTTGGCAACCTCTACTGATGCAGTCTGTCTGTCTGTCTGTCACTCTCTCTGTCTCTTGAATAATAGCACCAGGCCCATGTAGGATGATGCATGTCATTATTCCCTGATGTGAGAGCATGGGGGTGCAAATTGTGTTGTAGGGGTTAGAGTGGCAGGGTCACCCCCGCTGGGCCGCTCTGTGCTGCGTCCTCCCTACGGATGAACTGCACAGCTATTTTAAACAAGGACATTACAAGGCAGCGGCAGAGAGGACTGTGAACCATTTGTGGAAAAAATAACACTTGGTACAATGTAGAAACAAAGATTACACATAGAAAAGGAAATGGGATTAGATGCCCTCAAGGCATGGCAAATTTATACTGTGCACACCACCAATTTCAGCACACAACAACTCCATTAACTACAGGTGCATCTCAATAAATTAGAATGTCGTGGAAAAGTTCATTTATTTCAGTAATTCAACTCAAATTGTGAAACTCGTGTATTAAATAAATTCAATGCACACAGACTGAAGTAGTTTAAGTCTTTGGTTCTTTTAATTGTGATGATTTGGGCTCACATTTAACAAAATCCCTCTCAACAAATTAGAATATGGTGACATGCCAATCAGCTAATCAACACAAAACACCTGCAAAGGTTTCCTGAGCCTTCAAAATGGTCTCTCAGTTTGGTCCACTAGGCTACACAATCATGGGGAAGACTGCTGATCAGACAGTTGTCCAGAAGACAATCATTGACACCCTTCACAAGGAGGGTAAGCCACAAACATTCATTGCCAAAGAAGCGGGCTGTTCACAGAGTGCTGTATCCAAGCATGTTAACAGAAAGTTGAGTGGAAGGAAAAAGTGTGGAAGAAAAAGATGCACAACCAACCGAGAGAACCGCAGCCTTATGAGGATTGTCAAGCAAAATCGATTCAAAAATTTGAGTGAACTTCACAAGGAATGGACTGAGGCTGGGGTCAAGGCATCAAGAGCCACCACACACAGACGTGTCAAGGAATTTGGCTACAGTTGTCGTATTCCTCTTGTTAAGCCACTCCTGAACCACAGACAACATCAGAGGCATCTTACCTGGGCTAAGGAGAAGAAGAACTGGACTGTTGCCCAGTGGTCCAAAGTCCTCTTTTCAGATGAGAGCAAGTTTTGTATTTCATTTGGAAACCAAGGTCCTAGAGTCTGGAGGAAGGGTGGAGAAGCTCATAGCCCAAGTTGCTTGAAGTCCAATGTTAAGTTTCCACAGTCTGTGATGATTTGGGGTGCAATGTCATCTGCTGGTGTTGGTCCATTGTGTTTTTTGAAAACCAACGTCACTGCACCCGTTTACCAAGAAATTTTGGAGCACTTCATGCTTCCTTCTGCTGACCAGCTTTTTGAAGATGCTGATTTCATTTTCCAGCAGGATTTGGCACCTGCCCACACTGCCAAAAGCACCAAAAGTTGGTTAAATGACCATGGTGTTGGTGTGCTTGACTGGCCAGCAAACTCACCAGACCTGAACCCCATAGAGAATCTATGGGGTATTGTCAAGAGGAAAATGAGAAACAAGAGACCAAAAAATGCAGATGAGCTGAAGGCCACTGTCAAAGAAACCTGGGCTTCCATACCACCTCAGCAGTGCCACAAACTGATCACCTCCATGCCACGCCGAATTGAGGCAGTAATTAAAGCAAAAGGAGCCCCTACCAAGTATTGAGTACATGTACAGTAAATGAACATACTTTCCAGAAGGCCAACAATTCACTAAAAATGTTTTTTTATTGGTCTTATGAAGTATTCTAATTTATTGAGATAGTGAAATGGTGGGTTTTTGTTGTTTCAAAACTGGTAAACGGTAGTGTACCTAGATGCAAGCCTATTCTAAAAGGTTGGAAGCAATCATATTTTGCTTTTTAGAATACCTCATTTTGGCTAAGCTGCAATTTTTTGGCCAAGCTATAAATTGCATTGCATCACTTGCAATGCATTGCAATGAACTTTGCATAGTCAGTCAAGATGGTGGAGAAAGCGGGAGAAATGTTGATTATATTTATGCATATATGCTTTATGCTTATACATTCTTTACTGAAAAGTACTGATAGAAAATTTACATCTAAATAAATTCTAGAAAAAGATGATAATTTTACCCTGTATTTGTGTGTACTGTATTAGGCACATTCAAATATTGTGCTGTTAGCTTAGCAACATCCTAATGTAATACAACATGAGTTGAGTCTCCCGTTTATATGTGTGTTATAATTGCTGCCTATGTAGGGTGTACCAAGGCTGTCTATATACAGATGAAACCTAAGGCTGATGATACACGGGGCAACTTTTTTTGATCAATGTTGCTTGGGCACTTTCCCATTGAGGATAGGTAACAAATTTCTATCTGGATACTTCAGATCGGTCGTGGGCCCTGTGTCTCACCTGGTTGCCTGTTGACGGCAACATTGCTCAAAAAGTTTCCCTGGGTATCATCAGCCTAAGTCATTCTTTAGTTGATGAGTTTAAATTTCTCCTCATGCTTCATTAACTACATCCCTCAATAAAAACCTCAATCCGAGTTTGACAGCAGTTGAATGTTTAATGCGACTGGCCCCTCGCTGTTTGTCCTCCTCTTGCACTCAGTCTGACACCGGGGAACAACATTAGTGCCTCACTGTTTCCCTCTGAATTATAAATGGAGCCCTTTGGGCTGGAGAAATATTTCTCTTTATGATTAAAGTCTTAAAGTGTAGCCTGGGGCCGTTTGTGTTGGCAACCACTACTGATGCAGTCTGTCTGTCTGTCTGTCTGTCTGTCACTCTCTCTGTCTCTTGAATAATAGCACCAGGCCCATGTAGGATGATGCATGTCATTATTCCCTGATGTGAGAGCATGGGGGTGCAAATTGTGTTGTAGGGGTTAGAGTGGCAGGGTCACCCCCGCTGGGTGTCTGTCACTCTCTCTGTCTCTTGAATAATAGCACCAGGCCCATGTAGGATGATGCATGTCATTATTCCCTGATGTGAGAGCATGGGGGTGTAAATTGTGTTGTAGGGGTTAGAGTGGCAGGGTCACCCCCGCTGGGCCGCTCTGTGCTGCGTCCTCCCTACGGATGAACTGCACAGCTATTTTAAACAAGGACATTACAAGGCAGCGGCAGAGAGGACTGTGAACCATTTGTGGAAAAAATAACACTTGGTACAATGTAGAAACAAAGATTACACATAGAAAAGGAAATGGGATTAGATGCCCTCAAGGCATGGCAAATTTATACTGTGCACACCACCAATTTCAGCACACAACAACTCCATTAACTACAGGTGCATCTCAATAAATTAGAATGTCGTGGAAAAGTTCATTTATTTCAGTAATTCAACTCAAATTGTGAAACTCGTGTATTAAATAAATTCAATGCACACAGACTGAAGTAGTTTAAGTCTTTGGTTCTTTTAATTGTGATGATTTTGGCTCACATTTAACAAAAACCCACCAATTCACTATCTCAACAAATTAGAATATGGTGACATGCCAATCAGCTAATCAACTCAAAACACCTGCAAAGGTTTCCTGAGCCTTCAAAATGGCCTCTCAGTTTGGTTCACTAGGCTACACAATCATGGGGAAGACTGCTGAACTGACAGTTGTCCAGAAGACAATCACTGACACCCTTCACAAGGAGGGTAAGCCACAAACATTAATTGCCAAAGAAACTGGCTGTTCACAGAGTGCTGTGAGAGAACCGCAGTCTTATGAGGATTGTCAAGCAAAATCGATTCAAGAATTTGAGTGAACTTCACAAGGAATGGACTGAGGCTGGGGTCAAGAGCCACCACACACAGACGTGTCAAGGAATTTGGCTACAGTTGTCGTAAGCCACTCCTGAACCACAGAACCACAGAGAGGCGTCTTACCTGGGCTAAGGAGAAGAAGAACTGGACTGTTGCCCAGTGGTCCAAAGCCCTCTTTTCAGATGAGAGCAAGTTTTGAATTTCATTTGGAAACCGAGGTCCTAGAGTCTGGAGGAAGGGTGGAGAAGCTCATAGCCCAAGTTGCTTGAAGTCCAGTGTTAAGTTTCCACAGTATGTGATGATTTGGGGTGCAATGTCATCTGCTGGTGTTGGTCCATTGTGGTTTTTGAAAA
>NW_015505999.1:296586-303178 GCF_001515645.1 Sinocyclocheilus grahami
TATATATATATATATACAGTATATATGTATATGTATATATATATTATTTCATATTTCAATAAATGTTTATTTTATTTCAAGTATATTATTATTTCAATTATATTATACAAATTTATAATATAAAAAGTACTCATGCACTATAGTCCAAGTATTATGAGGACATATGACAAATTTATGAAAGGAACATATTAAAATTGAAGTATACTAGATTTACAATTTAAATGATATAGATAGACAGATAGATAGATAGATAGATAGATATATAGAGAGATAGATAGATAGATAGATAGATAGATAGATAGATAGATAGATAGATAGATAGATAGATAGATAGATAGCTATTTGAAGTTTTTTTGTCAGTAATGACTTAAATTTAAATTGTTCTTCACACAAAACTATCATGTGATTTCAAGACTTGCAATATGATGCAAAATTTCAAAAATAATTTTACTGTATTTGTCCCATTTCGATCCTGACAGATGTGGTCGCTATGAACTGTTATTGTATGGAAAAGTAAAGTGAAAAATTACTTTAAAAAAATATAACAGCATATTTACTTTATTTTGCAACGTGGAAGTGAGCTATTTTCAGTTAATACGAGAGACTTCCAATTCATTAGTTGCTATGGTAGAAGTGCAGTAAAAGTAAAAAAAAACTGTTTGCGCTACAAATCAGAATGTTTATGATAATGACAATACACTAATATAATAAGAAATACAATTTCGCAATATCATGTGACAAAGTTTTGTTTTTGAACAGGTAAAATAACTGGATGTGAATGACATCGGAAGCCTTGCACATTCAAGTTGCAAATGGCAGCACCCGCTCTTACATTGAATAGATGGATAGCTTTGAAATACCTTAGTTGACAGTGAGTAAATGATAACAAAATCACAATTTTTTGGGGTGAATATCACTTTAAGAAAAGCTGTCGTATCGCCTTCCTGTGCATGTCTCTTCAAGGCCAACTGAGGCTCTCTTCCACCCTGCATTTATAAATGTGAATAATGACAGCTTTGGTCTTTGCTTCCTGAATCGCATGTCACAGTTAAAACAGCAGTATCAAATATGTTAAGATCAATATGTTCTCTCAGAAATGAACTTTCTATGCCTGTGGAAAACCTTTGGTCTCAAAGAGATGTATGAACAGCTATTTAAAGCACTCAAGGCCTGGGGCTTTCTCTTGCAGCTTAGCCCATGCAATGGTGTGCATCAAGGCTACAACAGAAAACATGAAGATAAATACAATGCTGTGATATCTTCATGGCCAATTGCTCACACTGATGTGCAGTAATTGTGTTAGCCTGAGGATGCTGGTCCTTGAATGCCTGCAGCGCTACAGACCAATCACTGAATTCGTAACAGAGAACAGTCTTAGTAATTTCACAATGGTTAATCAATACATCGCTATTGATCCTTAATCCTCAATCATACATCCTGCAGAAATGATTTAAGATTATTTGTGGGCTGTGATTAGTGTATCAAAATCAATAAGCAGCACTAAATCAAATGGCTTTTTCAGTGAAAAAAAAAAACCCGGATACAGAAGTCACCTTTATTTTTATAGCGCTTTATACAATACAAATTGTTTTGAAGTGACTTCACCATATTAAACAGGAAAGTAACAGAATCAATTACGCAAATTTCAAAGAGCTGTAAAGCAGCTCTAAAAAGACCATAGTGTCATTATTCAGCTCAAGTCAGTTCAGTATTGATTCAGCTCAGTTCAAAGAACCAAATAAGGGCAAACAGGAACATACACGTGACAGTCAAGTTTTGACTGTTCCGAGGGCAGTTGTTTCTGACGTTGTATGCTGTGAAGAACAGAGAAGCGTGATCAATTATTAGAGATTGCTTTAATTTATTGGAACCATTAAGAACCTTTATTAGGTTTATCCAAGAAACCCCTTGAACCCACTGGAGTACATGTACGGCCATCAAAGCGGTCCTTTTGTAACAAATCCAACTCCTTAATATTTTTCGAGACAGTGTTCGACTTCAAAGTGTCTGCTGTGAACATTTGTGTTATTTATTTTATGTACCCTCAACACCCCTACTTGAGGTAATCTTGAATTAAAATGCGGTGAGGTTCAGTGATTTTTTTCTTTCCATTTGTTGGTGACAAGTGAGTGAATCAGTGATTCATTTACTCAACTGATTCATTCAAACATGCTAATTCTTGCATGTTCTTGTTAATTCTTGCTTGTAGTCTTCAGTGTCACATGCATGATCCTTCAGAAATCATTCTAACATGTTAATTTGCTGCTCAAGACACATTTCTTATTATTAATTGTTTGAAAATTGTTTATATTATCAATAGTTTGATAATAGCTTATATAGTTGAAAATAGTTTATGTTTACATTCATGTAATTGAATGTCATTTATATATATACACACATTATATATAAATTGGAATATAAACAGAACAACAAGAACAAAAGTAAAAGAGAGAAAGGAAGAGAGCAAATACAAACAAGTGTGTCTGTTGATCTCAAAAGACATGTGCAAATATTGTGTGTTTGTGCCCCAGTAACACAAGCACACATTTCCTCTTGTTTCCAAGAGAATGTATTGCTGTAAATCCCAGAATATGAATTCAGAAAACACAGCATCTCACAGCCATTCCCAGTTGTTGCGATTGAAAGGAAAAAAAATAAAAGCATAGCTGTTCAATCCTTTACCATCATACCGGTTGCTAGGAAACTGCTTATGGAACAAAACATTGCTATGCAGCACAACAGCTGTCTGTATAATTGGATCATTAAAAATCCTAAACGTCATAATTTAAGCCATAGCTGCTCTAATGCACTTCAAGCACGCCTAACATGAATGTTAATTGTCCAAACAAGAATGAGCACTGAAATTACCTGTTTTAGGTGAAGAACTGATTTACTACAGTATCTGTAGAGTAATAGTATTTTAATATGATTTGGCTAATCACATTAAGTATTAGTCTCGACAATTTCCATGCACAGAAAATTGAATCTGTTTTTTTAAGCTACAGGGAGATACAAGCATCCTTGTGGCTTATTTGGTGCAGACCTGGAAACTGCTGTCTCTTATATTGTCATCTAGACTTGTAATTGGTCCACAGTGAACATTACAAACATGTGCCTCTGAAAAAAAAAAAAGAAATAAAGAATAATAGCAAAAATAGCCTTGAGCTGAGATAAGAGATTAAACTAGGCTTATAGGTCAGAACATTTTTTTCCATGTCTGAATGATGTCCAAATTTTCACCATTATAGTAATTATGTGTAATCATTTAATTTTGGCCTGTAGTAATTATCTACAATGGCTGCACCATCACCCAGCGTCTCTGCTCTATACTAAGATCTATTTTTCGGTCAGCCAATTATGGTATAAAAAGCATAGCTCTTCAAGTTGGCAGTCAGTCTCCAGGGTTTTCTGTCTGGCATGACTGGAATAACTCTACTCCAATGATGAATATTTTAATAGAGACTGGGAGAGAACAGGGGTTTAGATCTCTCGAGTCTGTCTCAACAAGCGTGCTCTGCCAGAGCCCTAACAAGCCCCTCTAGAGTTACCGGTGGGTTTTTACACAGCCCTGCCCGGCCCAGAGCCCCTCCTCTCCCTTACGGGCCCCTCCCCTCTTCTTTGCCCCAACACAGACCCTTAATCTGCAGGACAATCCCATTTGGCCGAGCAGCTGCCAGGACTGATCACAGGCAGGCTGCAGCAGTCTTCCCCCCGCGGGGAAGCCAAGCTGTCCACGGAGAGCCTGACGTGGGCCACCCGCTCTGTTTTCCCACTCTTTCTCTGTCTGTCTTCTTCAATCACTCTGTCCTCTCTCTCTCTCGGTCTTCAAATCTCTCACTCTCATGTATTCATGCCCCCATCCCCCCTTTCATGCTAGGAAATGTTTGCTTGTGCATTCTTGCAATTTTAGTCAGTAACTTGATCAGCTAACTTCTCATTTGTGTTCTTTATAGCACAAGAGCAATTTGCAAAATGTAGGCTGTGATGTTTTTAAAATTGCAGTAAAGAAAAGAGTCATCATCTTGCTCCAGAAATATGCTCGACTATGCTTTGAATCTAAAATCACCCAGAATCACATATAAATAAATAGGTAATGTGTTTAAATGACACTCACAAAACTGGAATATGACCAAATTCGAATTAATATTCATGTGCATGTGAACGCAGTCATTATGGGGGATGCGTCCTTTCATTTACTCAGAATGCTGTATGACTTTTTTAAATTGCAAGAAGAACCTTTAGCCCCTCCCAGTCTTGAATATTTGGTTATATCCTGGCTTGTACCTATAATAATGCAGCTCTTAAGTGACAACTGTGCATTTGTGTAATTAGAACAAATATCAAATTTATTAAATAGCTCTTTCCTCAAACAGCAGCAACACATATGAGAACAGCACTGAAAACAGCTGGAAATGTTGAGTGAAGCCACAAGTCACTATACTGCAAAGAGAACAGATCTTCATTGCCTGATAGTGTCTGTAATGCATGCTTTGAGACAGCATTTTAAAACCTACGCGGGGAAGCCAAGCTGTCCACGGAGAGCCTGACGTGGGCCACCCGCTCTGTTTTCCCACTCTTTCTCTGTCTGTCTTCTTCAATCACTCTGTCCTCTCTCTCTCTCGGTCTTCAAATCTCTCACTCTCATGTATTCATGCCCCCATCCCCCCTTTCATGCTTCTGTGCCCAGGGGCGCTTTAGGACTGTAGGCTTCCTTACTGTCCAAGCTCTCTGGCACAGATCTAGGGTTAGTGTCTGATAGCGTGATGACAGAACCATAATAAGTGGAGAATACGGACTGAAGTGAATCACACGAGAAATGGAACTCAATGGGGTTGTGATTTGACAAAAAAAATCTAGATTTATGACAAAGATTCTATGGATTTTGAAATGAATTATAGTAAAATTCTGTGAAAAATATTGTTCAAGCTAGAATCAGTTATATAAAGTACCGTGTGTGTGTGTGGCATGATAAAAAATGGTGTAGTTTTTACTGCTAGTAAATTTTACAAATAATTAGAAAGAAACAGCATGTAACATTGAATTAAACGTGAAATTCTGAAGTAGAAAAACTGAAATAGTATTTTTTTTTTCAATGTTGTTTTAATTACAACATTGAAAAATATATATAGATATATAGATTTTAACCTAAATTTAGTCATATGTCAGGTTGGGGTAGGTTGTCACCTGCTTAAATTTTTTTAATCTAGAGAATTTTAATACATTTTCTAGAATTGATTAATCAAAAACAATGGTTTGATATTTTTGTATATTTATATTTACAGGTCCAAATTGCTTATGATTAACCTAAACTTATGATTGCAAGTACCAATCTGAATGCAAGCAGAATGTAGTCGCCCACACTCTTTTGAGACTATATGTACATCATAAGTATATGCTTAGCAGAGAGACATCGAGGGACAAATTTGCCAGCGAAAGATGCTCTGCAGCTTATGGTGTGTGTGTGTGTGTGTGTGTGTGTGGTGTTTGTGAGCAAAAGCTTCATTGCTGCTGTGTGATTTACTGAGATGCTGGGGTGGGCATAAGACAGGTCATAAACCAAGGAGACAGGGGCATTTGGGTCCAACGGCTACAGATTGATTCTGCTCATTACTATTAGATCTGTTTTACAAAACCTCCCACAGCCATTAATCACCGCCCAGAAAGATGCCCACCGCTGCCACACCCAGAGCTTGCTTTTCCACTCATCTATTCTCCAAAAATGACAGGAGATTGTTCACCTGAAACCTGTGCTGGAGTGTGTTTGCATAAAATGTGCCAGGCTTTATCACGGGTATCTGCACCTTTTAAACATGTGGTTGGAAAATGGAGTCATTGCATGTACAAACACTTTTATGGAAACTTCTATGTATTATGTTAGCTGAACTCCCTCTATTGCTGCTTTCATTGATTTTAGTGTTACTGTATTATATGTTATAAAGCTCTTCTCAGACACACCCTCACTTTCCAAACCATAACCTAAGTTGAATCTTGTATAACTTAAAAAATTAAGTTGAAATTGGTCATTTTGTTATATATATTAGTTTGATAATTATTTTGATGAGTTAAAATAATGGAAAAAATATGTTAACATGACTTATTATTGATCATATTTTCTAGTGTAGGGTATTTTTTAGGCATATAATTTAGGATTATTTATCTTATATGAAATGCTTTTTTATTTTAATGCTGATATTGTCGAACTGTAGTGTTTTGAATTGCCTTTTAATAATCACTCCAAAAAAATGTCTGCGGTGTTCTGTTATGCCAGTCATATCTGACTCATTGTACACGTCACATCTCGATGGCCACTGCCCCATAGTAACACCTAAAACCAGAGCTCAGACTAATGCAAGATCTATATATAGTCCTAAGCCTATAAAAACAGGACAATCATCTTTTATCAAGGTGTCTTGCAAAATCATGTGACCTAAAGCACAATGCACCTCACATGATGCCAGTGTTCCAATGCATACTGCATTAATGTGAGACTTCAGATCACCAAGTCTGAAAACCATCAATGCATCAGCAAGCACTAACGCCCAATGCATTCACATACAGGGGTCCTGAAGAGAAGCCCCCCCCCCCAACTCCT
>NW_015505999.1:303201-331691 GCF_001515645.1 Sinocyclocheilus grahami
CAGGGTTCCTCAAATCTTGCCCTGGAGGTCCAATGCGCTGCAGAGTTTAGCTCCAACCCTGATCAAACTCAGCTACCTGTGATTTTCTAATGATCCTGAAGACATTGATTAGCATGCTCAGGTGTGTTTGATTAGGGTTAGAGCTAAACTCTGCAGGAAAGTGGATCTCGTGGGCCAGATTTGAGGATCCCTGGTCTAGACTATTTCCATGCACATATATTGAATCTGTGTTTCAAAGCTACAGGGAGATACAAGCATCCTTGTGCAGACCTGGAAACTGCTGTCTCTTATATTGTCATCTATAGACTTGTAATTGGTCCACAGTGACCATTGCAAATATGTGCCACTGGAAAAAAAAAGAAATAAAAAATAATAGCAAAAAATTGCCTTGAGCTGAGATAAGAGACTAAACTAGGTTTATAGGTCAGAACATGTCTGAATGATGTCCAAATTTACACCATTATAGTAATTATGTGTAATCATTTAATTTTGGCCTGTAGTAATTATCTACAATGGCTGCACCATCACCCAGCGTCTCTGCTCTATACTAAGATCTATTTTTCGGTCAGCCAATTATGGTATAAAAAGCATAGCTCTTCAAGTTGGCAGTCAGTCTCCAGGGTTTTCTGTCTGGCATGACTGGAATAACTCTACTCCAATGATGAATATTTTAATAGAGACTGGGAGAGAACAGGGGTTTAGATCTCTCGAGTCTGTCTCAACAAGCGTGCTCTGCCAGAGCCCTAACAAGCCCCTCTAGAGTTACCGGTGGGTTTTTACACAGCCCTGCCCGGCCCAGAGCCCCTCCTCTCCCTTACGGGCCCCTCCCCTCTTCTTTGCCCCAACACAGACCCTTAATCTGCAGGACAATCCCATTTGGCCGAGCAGCTGCCAGGACTGATCACAGGCAGGCTGCAGCAGTCTTCCCCCCGCGGGGAAGCCAAGCTGTCCACGGAGAGCCTGACGTGGGCCACCCGCTCTGTTTTCCCACTCTTTCTCTGTCTGTCTTCTTCAATCACTCTGTCCTCTCTCTCTCTCGGTCTTCAAATCTCTCACTCTCATGTATTCATGCCCCCATCCCCCCTTTCATGCTTCTGTGCCCAGGGGCGCTTTAGGACTGTAGGCTTCCTTACTGTCCAAGCTCTCTGGCACAGATCTAGGGTTAGTGTCTGATAGCGTGATGACAGAACCATAATAAGTGGAGAATACGGACTGAAGTGAATCACACGAGAAATGGAACTCAATGGGGTTGTGATTTGACAAAAAAAATCTAGATTTATGACAAAGATTCTATGGATTTTGAAATGAATTATAGTAAAATTCTGTGAAAAATATTGTTCAAGCTAGAATCAGTTATATAAAGTACCGTGTGTGTGTGTGGCATGATAAAAAATGGTGTAGTTTTTACTGCTAGTAAATTTTACAAATAATTAGAAAGAAACAGCATGTAACATTGAATTAAACGTGAAATTCTGAAGTAGAAAAACTGAAATAGTATTTTTTTTTCAATGTTGTTTTAATTACAACATTGAAAAATATATATAGATATATAGATTTTAACCTAAATTTAGTCATATGTCAGGTTGGGGTAGGTTGTCACCTGCTTAAATTTTTTTAATCTAGAGAATTTTAATACATTTTCTAGAATTGATTAATCAAAAACAATGGTTTGATATTTTTGTATATTTATATTTACAGGTTTGACAAGTTAGAAAGTTTGCTGATAAGTATACTTTTGTATTCCAATTTATGCTGTTAATTATTTAATAGTAGAAACCGACTGTTAAAATAATAAATGAACAAAATAAAAAAAAATACATACATGCATATACTGTATATATATATATATATAATTTTATGTGTGTGTGTGTGTGTGTGTGTAAATAATAATAATAATAATATTGATTATTGTGAAGGTCACATCAATTCAGTGACCCAGTAATCTGCTCAGTGTATGCTGCATGGTTTTGATCACACACAGACTGTGTGTAATTTATCAGTTGTGAGAGACATTGAGCTGCTTGTGACAGTAGAGCATGAGGAGGATACAGGTGCTCCAGGGAAAGCAGGCTCTGCACGCTACAGTGAGTCTGGCTGATAGGATGGGCTGGTAACATATGGTGATGGCCATGTGGCAGTCAGAAACACAATCCTGTCATTTATACTGAGACAGACCTGAGTGTGAGAGGGATTTAAGCCTATTTCAAACCATATTTTGCAATTAAATTATATTTATATTTTTGTATATTGTATTGTTATTTATATTATATTTATAATAATGCTTAGTAAACTTCAGTGTGCAACTCGCCCTGTCGTGAACAATCGTGAATTATGCTTCTAGCATTTTTTTAAAGCAATCTGACTGATTTTTGCCTAGCAGATAGTAAAATGGTCATGCTGTTTATTTCTAATGGTTTATGTGATATCAAGAAATACTGCAAGGAAAATAACAATTTAAATGGAATTACATAGAAAGATGTAGTGAAAGGCAAAATATGTTAAATTCAAATATGAAAGTTTTCCCATGCATTAGCAAAATATGTAAAAATAAAAAGTAATGACTTATTATATTAGCTAACTTGGGAATGTTTTTCAGCCAGATAATGTATCCTCAGAATCCTCCTGGTTGATGATATAATGTCACAGCACCATCTGCTGGTTTGATCTCCACACAACAATACTGTGGAGATCCCAATACCATGGTACAGTGATGGTAGTGGATTGTATTACCATGGTACTGAATTTTTGTAGTATATTCATTTTGCATGGTATGGAAATTTAAATAGTACGGTAAGGCACTTTAAAGAATACTATAGTACTACCATGTGCATGTACAAAAAATGGTATTGTCATGGTACCTATTTAAAAACACATGGTATTACCAGGGGCCTGTACCATGAAGCCGGATTAGCTGGCTAGCCAGGTAAGTTTCAGTTTAGTTTGCACCAATCCTGGGTTTATTGTACCATGAAAGTGGCTTGGCTTTTTGCGGCGTTCATTGCCATAGTAACTTACACTCCACAGCTAACATGCTCCAGGGCATGTTATGTTTTGGGTAAGATATCTCAAATTGAAATTGGACCAATGAGATGTGAGCAAAGTGACACATGTCTGATGCAAAAAAAAGTCACTCCCCCAGTTTCTCTTCCTCCAAATTAAAGGTCACTATATAGTAAAAAAAAAAAGTTTAAATAACTAAATTGTCTGGCTTTAATGATAATTACTGAGAATTATTTTATATGATTTATATAATTATTATATGATTAATATTATTATTAATCCATTACACACAAGCAATTTTAGTTTAACAATTATTATAAAGCATTTATTTTAAATGAACACTAATACTCAAAAGAAATGAATCACACTTGCACTGTGTTGCAAGGCATTTGATTGGCTGTCCGCCGCCACTGATGTCACACATTCATGTGCACACACTCCACAAACTCAGGATCAAAGCTGAGTTGACAAAACTAGTTGATGATCAGCATCATGGTTCCAACAAAGCCGGATTGGAGTGGTTTGGTTTTGTCAACTCGAAACTGATCCTGTAACTCTGAATTTGTTCAGCTACCATCATGGTACAGGCCCCATGTGCAAAATGATTCCGTTATATGGGAATGTTGAAGTAGACACGCAGGAATCCATCGTGGACGCTGAACATCAGCAGGCGGTTTGCGGATCCATCGCGTTGTCTGTGGCCCCTCTCCTGAACGTGACGGATGATCTGATGCCCGGGGTGATACAGCTGGAGCTTGACTGGCAAGAAAAATCCCTCAGCAATTCATACTTGGCGCATGAGAAGCACTTCTTAAACAGGTGTACTAGCGAATCCGTTTAGAAGATCTCATATCTTGAAAGGCTGAATGGAGAACGAATGCGTAAGGGTGTAAGGAACCCTAGTACCCTGGTAAACTGGCGCAGGATTTCCACCTTCTGAGCCGAGGCGGCGGGGTTATGCGTCAAGCGCTCGATCCGTCCACGTCTCTCTCTCTCTCTCTCTCTCTCTCTCTCTCTCACACACTCTCACACTCTCGAGATGAGGACATACAGTCTGTTTCGTAGTTTCAAAGGGTTCTGTCAGTTCTAGAAGTTCTGCCTGAGCGTGAGCTCCTCCCATTCACACAGGCGCTGTCCAGTGCTGAAATCACAGCATGTGCCAATACGAACTACAGCGAACAAATGACCTAAAACGATCACTGCTACTGATTATACGCAATTTGTCTTAAATGTCATTGGTTGCCTTTTTTATAGTCACTGAAACCAAAATGTGCCATGAATGAAGTTTCCCTTATGTCTTTTATTAAGTAAATTCAGCTCGGACCTAGCTATGTTGGTAGTTGACTGCAGAGCGCGAAGTTTGGGGGCGAGTGAGGAAAATTCTAAACAAGCTTGGGGGATTTTAATATATATTATTTTACACAAAATATGTGCGTTTTAACATTTTTTGCAAACAACATTTGATTAACAACTGCGAGATGTCCTGATTAATGTGCCTATATTATAGCCATAGCAACAGTTGGGGGGATCGAGCGTTTTCCGCTGGAACCCTATCGGGCAATACACTGACAAACCAAGAACAATAACTATAAAGATAACTATATTATTATATTAGAACAATAACTTATTAAGACAGCTATATCCACACCAGCCAACGATATCGTCTGTTTTTTCAAAGCATCTGCCGCTTTAAATTCTCCAGCTCGTTATAGCAGGATTGATTCGATCTGATTGGGTGTCAATTTTTATCGTTCATCAGCTGCAAAAAATCGTTCTGAAAGTAATTCCAACGATATCGTTTCTCTGTGCCTTTATCGTTATAGCTGTGGTGTGGACGATTTTTAGAATTATCTTTATCGTTATCGTTATCGTCCTTGGTGTGAACAGGCTTATAGGTCCTGTCAGGCTATTTATAATTTTATTTTAGTTTTATTTACATGTAAATATATTTCACAAAAAACATTAACAGCATAGAGGTTTTGTTTAAAACGACTTATATAAATTACACAGCATTTAAATGTCTTAAATTACTGTTTGGCTAATGACGCAAGCTGCCAAAATTTTAGTTGTGCAAGATGAACCGGAAGCATTTCTGTCTCTCTAAAATGACTACAACATTTTCTTAAACAACAGACATTACTCAAACGTCAACCCCCCTGAGAATATAATGGAATATTCTTGTTTGACATATTCTGTGGTGTGACAAGCTATACTTCATCTAAAACTGTTTTACAGATATTATGCACGCACAAGTTTAATGCCTCATTTAATCGAGAATCTACATGGAATATTTATAGTTTAATAAATTATTTGTCACACAGCAGGAAAATTTAAAATGAGCCAGGGATGGGAAAAATATGTTAAAAACAGCACACAACAATACTGTGGAGATCCCAATACCATGGTACAGTGATGGTAGTGGATTGTATTACCATGGTACTGAATTTTTGTAGTATATTCATTTTGCATGGTATGGAAATTTAAATAGTACGGTAAGGCACTTTAAAGAATACTATAGTACTACCATGTGCATGTACAAAAAATGGTATTGTCATGGTACCTATTTAAAAACACATGGTATTACCAGGGGCCTGTACCATGAAGCCGGATTAGCTGGCTAGCCAGGTAAGTTTCAGTTTAGTTTGCACCAATCCTGGGTTTATTGTACCATGAAAGTGGCTTGGCTTTTTGCGGCGTTCATTGCCATAGTAACTTACACTCCACAGCTAACATGCTCCAGGGCATGTTATGTTTTGGGTAAGATATCTCAAATTGAAATTGGACCAATGAGATGTGAGCAAAGTGACACATGTCTGATGCAAAAAAAAGTCACTCCCCCAGTTTCTCTTCCTCCAAATTAAAGGTCACTATATAGTAAAAAAAAAAAGTTTAAATAACTAAATTGTCTGGCTTTAATGATAATTACTGAGAATTATTTTATATGATTTATATAATTATTATATGATTAATATTATTATTAATCCATTACATTATCTTTATCGTTATCGTTATCGTCCTTGGTGTGAACAGGCTTATAGGTCCTGTCAGGCTATTTATAATTTTATTTTAGTTTTATTTACATGTAAATATATTTCACAAAAAACATTAACAGCATAGAGGTTTTGTTTAAAACGACTTATATAAATTACACAGCATTTAAATGTCTTAAATTACTGTTTGGCTAATGACGCAAGCTGCCAAAATTTTAGTTGTGCAAGATGAACCGGAAGCATTTCTGTCTCTCTAAAATGACTACAACATTTTCTTAAACAACAGACATTACTCAAACGTCAACCCCCCTGAGAATATAATGGAATATTCTTGTTTGACATATTCTGTGGTGTGACAAGCTATACTTCATCTAAAACTGTTTTACAGATATTATGCACGCACAAGTTTAATGCCTCATTTAATCGAGAATCTACATGGAATATTTATAGTTTAATAAATTATTTGTCACACAGCAGGAAAATTTAAAATGAGCCAGGGATGGGAAAAATATGTTAAAAACAGAACAGAACAGAAAGTAGCATAAAAGTAAAGGCGACCAGTTAAATAATCTAAAATAGGCCTATACACTTTGCATTTAAAGTTCAAATGTTGATGTTAAAGACAATAGAAAACTATAGATATTGACAACCTTTACAGCATTTTACTATTATTCTCTCTCTCCTTTGCTTTCTTCCTTTCAACAGTTACTTTCAACACTATTCTTGAATCACTGAGATTTCCTTGAGGAAATGCAAATCTACTTAGTTTTGAAATGTGAAAACAAGCCTCTTGATTTGGATAAGTGATACGTGCACAGAGGATTCACAAATCTGTCACACTGGATTCAGATCCCTTTAGGGTCCCATTCTCCTTAAGTGCACAGACCAGACGATGATTAATTCGATTAGAGTCTAGCTGCTGGCACGTTCATTTTGGATAGATTTGATTTACATGCTGATTTTAATATGAAACTCTGCAGGGACTTTCCCCTGCTACTCTCACCCTGTCTTTAAGCATATTTTCCACTGTAATCTACCTGATGCCAGTCTAAAACAAATCTGCTTTGAAATTCAAAACCAAACCATATGCATAATAAATGTGCCAAGGATCCTAAATGCACCAGGCATTTAATTCCAAAAGCCAATTTGCAGGTAAAATCGGTCTATCTGCCCTTTCAGACAATTTCATAAATATAGTCCATCATCACATGCCATTTTCCACTTAATCACCCATTAGTTTCCATTAGAATGCATGTGTGCAGCATGTCTGGGTGAGCTGTAATCAGGCATATTGCATTGCACCTGTTTTCATGTGATTTTCAAACCTTTCCACCCCACTGAACGTATCTGAAGCATCCAAGCCCAAAACCTGCATGCCGTTCAGTTTAAATAACTAAATTGTCTGGCTTTAATGATAATTACTGAGAATTATTTTATATGATTTATATAATTATTATATGATTAATATTATTATTAATCCATTACACACAAGCAATTTTAGTTTAACAATTATTATAAAGCATTTATTTTAAATGAACACTAATACTCAAAAGAAATGAATCACACTTGCACTGTGTTGCAAGGCATTTGATTGGCTGTCCGCCGCCACTGATGTCACACATTCATGTGCACACACTCCACAAACTCAGGATCAAAGCTGAGTTGACAAAACTAGTTGATGATCAGCATCATGGTTCCAACAAAGCCGGATTGGAGTGGTTTGGTTTTGTCAACTCGAAACTGATCCTGTAACTCTGAATTTGTTCAGCTACCATCATGGTACAGGCCCCATGTGCAAAACAAACAAAAACATAGTACCCTTTTCTAGTGGATCAGCTCTCTCTTGTGCTGGAAGTAAAAAGGAAGAAATTCTCCAGAATGAGCAGCAGAGAGTGCTATAACACAAAAAATAGATTACAGTCCACTCCACGGTCACTTCATTTTAAGAGCACATAAATAAATAGAGTTCAAAGAGTGCTGCTATATTTACTCCATCTCCATGACTGCACAGTTTGAGTCAAAGGTCAAATCACAAGCCTACATGTCGGTACAAAACAAAACACATTTACTGTGCCATACAACACGCACACACACACACACACACACACAACCTTTCCACCCCACTGAACGTATCTGAAGCATCTAAGCCCAAAACCTGCATGCCGTTCCTCTCCCCTGACAACAATCCTTATCATTATGCCAACAGGGCGACAAAAATCAATGATTTTCTGTCAGGAGAGAGGGAGGACCAGGACGACAAATTCCAGTTGGCATCTTTTAAAGATCAACAGGGAGAGTAGCTATCTGTCAGTCAGAGGGAGCGAGGGGGTGAGAGATATGGAGGGAAAGACAGAGATGCGGAGATGCATTAATAAAAAAAGAGGGAGACAGTTGAGTAGGACAGACTGTTTTAGAGTATAATTAGAGTGAGAGCTGCACATTGCCAACAGCATCAGCAGTCTGCTTTAAGATCAATGGTGGGGCTTTAATTAAAGTCTTGCTGTTCTGACTTTCCATTCCTCTGTAGCTCTCTGACTTAAAGAAATAGTGCCACCAAAAAAAGAAATTGTGTTATGTTATTATTTACTCACCCTCTTCGTTGCAAACCTGTATGCTGTTTTTTATGTGGAACACAAAAGGAGAATCTTTAAACTTTTATCAGTGTTGTTTTGGTGTATATACAGTATATATATATATACAGTGGGTACGGAAAGTATTCAGACCCCCTTAAATCTTTCACTCTTTGTTATATTGCAGCCCAATCCTGGGTTTATTGTACCATGAAAGTGGCTTGGCTTTTTGCGGCGTTCATTGCCATAGTAACTTACACTCCACAGCTAACATGCTCCAGGGCATGTTATGTTTTGGGTAAGATATCTCAAATTGAAATTGGACCAATGAGATGTGAGCAAAGTGACACATGTCTGATGCAAAAAAAAGTCACTCCCCCAGTTTCTCTTCCTCCAAATTAAAGGTCACTATATAGTAAAAAAAAAAAGTTTAAATAACTAAATTGTCTGGCTTTAATGATAATTACTGAGAATTATTTTATATGATTTATATAATTATTATATGATTAATATTATTATTAATCCATTACACACAAGCAATTTTAGTTTAACAATTATTATAAAGCATTTATTTTAAATGAACACTAATACTCAAAAGAAATGAATCACACTTGCACTGTGTTGCAAGGCATTTGATTGGCTGTCCGCCGCCACTGATGTCACACATTCATGTGCACACACTCCACAAACTCAGGATCAAAGCTGAGTTGACAAAACTAGTTGATGATCAGCATCATGGTTCCAACAAAGCCGGATTGGAGTGGTTTGGTTTTGTCAACTCGAAACTGATCCTGTAACTCTGAATTTGTTCAGCTACCATCATGGTACAGGCCCCATGTGCAAAACAAACAAAAACATAGTACCCTTTTCTAGTGGATCAGCTCTCTCTTGTGCTGGAAGTAAAAAGGAAGAAATTCTCCAGAATGAGCAGCAGAGAGTGCTATAACACAAAAAATAGATTACAGTCCACTCCACGGTCACTTCATTTTAAGAGCACATAAATAAATAGAGTTCAAAGAGTGCTGCTATATTTACTCCATCTCCATGACTGCACAGTTTGAGTCAAAGGTCAAATCACAAGCCTACATGTCGGTACAAAACAAAACACATTTACTGTGCCATACAACACGCACACACACACACACACACACACATAAAAAGCCAGAGGATAATTTTATTGATCAAAGCTTTCACTTTCTTAGCTCAAGACACTTAATTGAGTTCTCAGTCATGTTTCATGTATTACCATTGTCTCAGATGTTTCTCGTAAATTTTTTTATAAGAAATAAAAATAGATACAAATTAGACAGTTGCTGACAGAGTAAGAGTACAGAGCTATTAAATGAATGTGGATATCATAGTTCAGATTTTGATGAAAAATATTCTTCATAATTTTGGCAATTCCAAGCACATAGGACACTGTTGAGATCTCTTTCAAAACTAAAGCAGACACTTGTGAGAAATCTTGTTCTCTGGAGAAAGCCTCTATTTGATTTTCATGCAGTCTGTCTAGGAGAAACAATTAAAATATTAAAGAGCCCATACCCCTCACATGGCCATTGCACGCTTGTGCAAATGTTGTGTTTCGCTGTCCAACAAAACCCAAGCCCAAACAAACCAACAATCTTTCTCTCTTTGAGACACAAATTCTCACATATACATGCACAGTAGCATGCTGAACTACAGTTCACTCATTTTATACCATATTAAACAAAATGACAAAACTGTGTCCCTAGTCTACCCATGAGTGCCTGGAGCGTGAGCTTTTGAGAGGAAACAGAGCTGGATCAATGCTCTGCTGTAGGACTGTTTGCAGTCCTGAGGCTCCAACTGTTCCACACTAAACTGCATCAGAGCAACATCAAAAACTCTGTCTGTACCGGAGATACCCAGAAACGTCAGAGATGACAATGAATCTCTTTTGTTTTGCTGATAAAAGCCAGTTGGCATATGGAGGACCAGTGTGCGAGTCCAACACAGATGGTTCATTATTAAGTGCAGAATCTATTACAGATTTAGTTTTAGAAAGGTTTTGTTTTAGTATAGATGGGAGATTCCCGTCTATATCAACATTTCCCCTTTTATGTGTTTCCTTTCCACAAAAATTAGCCCAACAGCCTGTTTTTTGTTAACTGGCCACATCTTGTGAAGCAAAAAGCTGTGTGTTTGTAATAAATTTGTCATTAAGACATTTTTACCTAAGTCCTCTATCCATAATAATGCTTTCTCAGTTGTTTGGACTCTCATTCTAACGGCACCCATTCACTGCAATTGATCCATCTGATTCATCTTGGATGGTTTGAGTACATTTTCAGCTATTTTTCTCTGTTTCTTTAAGACTGCTATGTAAACCACACAAATAGTCATATGCAGAGTACGAAAGCATATTTAAACCCATTTTCATGGTACTTGCCATTACTTTGATTTTTTTCGCTAATATTTTTATTGCCATTTTGCCAATGTTCACTGTACCCCAACAGCAAATCTTCGTTTTACAAGCCTGTTTGCTGCTGTTTTTATTTACCTACTTTGAATGCAAAATGTTTGCTGGTTCTAGAACCTCCTTCCGATCAGTGATTCACCTAAAGCTATAAGTGTAAATCTGCAAAAATGTGGCTTCTTCTGTTACGCCATGTTTCAACCTTGCATTAGCAAACAGCCATCATTCACATGTAAATACAGGCAGTCATGTGTTAATGAATTCAACTGTGTATTGTCAGTAAATTGGCGAGGTTTTTTTTCCAGCTTATTTTCAAAAGATGGTCTTTTTGGACTGTGAAGGAAGTGTTGAGCTCTGTAAGTGTTATACACTGAACTCAAACAAATCAGGTTGTTGTGATGTTCTTTAAAGAGCTGCATGTATTGATTCTGGACTTACACATAGTCCTTTAATTCCTTTTTGTCTACATACTTGAAAGTCTGTGAATGAGAGGTTTTAAGTACTTGAACGGCAGTAAAAAGCTTGCTTTTCATTTATAACATTTGCTGTTGCTATACAAGTACATATTTTTCAAAACCAACCTCCTCCAGCCTTCAGAGTTTTGATGTTCAGCCTTTGATGGAGAGCTGAGAGAACTTTTTATCTAAAAATACTTACTTAATACTTAATTTTTTATTTTATAAACCAGAACAGCAGGACTCGAGCTCAGATACCTCAGTCCAATTACCTGCCTTAACCGAAACCAAATGTGAGAAGTAATTACCTTAAAATTAAAGCCCTCTCACAGAGTTCATGCCATGAGAAGTGGTCCATAACTCTCATGCTGTTGAAGAGATATATCGGGTGTATTAATCTGAGAACAAAAGCCCTGTCTGGAGCAGATATGTTGCGTTATTGAAGTTAAAAGAGGAAAAGTGCTCATTAGCTGTGAAAGTAAGCACTAATGGGGCAAAGGCATTTTGTTCCACTTTGATCAATACCAGCAGAATCACGGTGTCTCTATGACAACCTGTGCTACTACAGAGAGAAACACGTCTCTTAAAGTCAAGATGAAATTAAAACTGACACTGGCTACGTTCTTAAAAGAATAGTTCATCCAAAAATGTTTTGTCATCGTAAACGGATCCTCTGCAGTGAATGGGTGCTGTCCGAATGAGAGTCCAAACAGCTGATAAAAACATCACAATAATCCACAAGTAATCCACACAACTCCATCAGTTAATTTCTTTTGAAGTGAAAAGCTGCGTGTTCGTAAGAAAAAAATTCATCATCCCTAATCCCAGTAGCCGAAGGGAAATCACGCAAAGTGGTGAGTCAAAGGGGGGATTATCAGACGCATGTAAAACACTTCCCAAAACCAGATTTCCCTATCAAAACACAAACATTGACTTTTTAGGAGCAAATGTAATCTCAGAAGGAAAGAAGTTACCCTAGTACACAGACATGTACGTCTGTGTTGACACGCATTGAAATCAATTAATAAACAAACAGCACTGCCTGACCCAGTGGAAATGAGCTAAAAAAAGGGTTAGAAATCAGCAGTTGTGTGGTCATGTGTATGACTGTTATTTCCAGCAAAACAACTTTATTTTAGGTATTCACTTATGTACTTATATGATATATGATGTACTGCAATATATGATATAAGATATGATATAATCTGTGATATGATATGCTACTACAGTATATACTGTATGATACATGATACACTACAATATATGTTATGATGTGGCATGATTTTTATGCAGTCCAATTTGGTACAGTATATGATTAAAATTGTATACTACTGTTCAAATGTTTGTGGATGAATATGATTTTATTAATGTTTTCTTTAAAGAAGTGTCTTATGCTCACTAAGGCTGCATTTAAATATAGTACAGAAAATACAGTAGAAACAGAAATATTGTGGTATATTATTACAATTAAAATAATGAAAAACCAAACCTCCTCTGAGGACTGTCTGCATGCACCTGTCAATCATCTGTTCCTGCATGGTTGTGTTTGTGTCCCTTGTGTGCAGGTGTTTTTAAAACATTAAAATCGAACACAATATTACAGATTTTAAATAAATGCAGCCTTGGTGCGCATAAGAGACTCCTTTAAAAAACATTAAACATTAACTTTTGAATGGTGGTGTACAGAAATATATTCAAAATTTTAATAAAATGTATTTTGTTGGGATAAACCCCTTGAGATGTATATATATATATATATATATATATATATATATATATATATATATATATATATATATAGTGTATATATCAGAGATTCCATTCAATCATGCGAGGACAATCCTCAAGTCCCTAATCCCAGTAGCCGAAGGGAAATCACGCAAAGTGGTGAGTCAAAGAGGGGATTATCAGACGCATGTAAAACCCTTGAATGTAAAACACTTCCCAAAACCAGATTTCCCTATCAAAACACAAACATTGACTTTTTAGGAGCAAATGTAATCTCAGAAGGAAAGAAGTTACCCTAGTACACAGACATGTACGTCTGTGTTGACACACATTGAAATCAATTAATAAACAAACAGCACTGCCTGACCCAGTGGAAATCGTTTGCTGGTAGGTGCTATAACAGCGGTTCTGATTCAATCCCAATTTCATGCTGAAATAAACGATCTGCTGCCCGGCCTCTAGGCCAACACCCTGATATTACATTAGCCATTCGTCCAACAAACACAAACAAGGATCCTCAAAACAAGTTCGTGCGGCTGCGCTGGATGGATCACTGAGAAAATTCACTTTGGGGCCTTCGGGTCATTTCACTAATTAATGACCGGATATTGAACGCTGAAAGCACAGCCAGACCCCTGGGCTTTGACAGACTATGCCAGTCCAACCGTCCTCAGTTCGGCTCGCAACCTTCAAAAATTATTTGCTCAGTGCACAGAAAGGCCAAAGTGCACTTCATTAGCCTGAAGAAGCATTTTTAAGAACCATAACACCCCTGTTTCACGCTCATGTATTCAGAGTCATCACCGCTGACCTCTGTTACACAACCGCCAAATTTACTTTAGTCCAAGAGTCTGAGACTAATTTGAAAAACGTATAAATACATAAATAAGGTAAAAATGTGCATGCATGTCAGCTGTAATTATTTTGTATATCCAAATGTACCTCAAGTCTGAGACTATATTGAAAAACTGGGATTTTCCTATTTAAACATGGAGGTTAGACATGAAAATAAAATAAATAAAAATTAAAGTTATGGCATAAAATGAAGAAAACATACATATTAACTTAATTTATTATTATTGTTGTTGTTTTCAATGAATAAAACTAACATTAAAAAATTCCCACGCATTCTTGATCACATACTACCCCTCAGAGTTGTAAAATAAGCCTTGCTTATGGTAAACATCCCTTGCACTTCCAGACAGAAAGTTGTCATTACGCAGCATCCCTTCAGCACGCTGTGGCCCAGCAAAATCAATGTCCAGCTGTCTGTGCGGATCGGCTCTTACCTTCCGTGTGACAGCTCGAGGAGTGCAGGGTGCTCGGAGGTCGGAAGAGGTAAGGCAGGTATCGGGAGAAACATTTCATCTTTCTTTCGTCTGTTTTCCTTTGGGGGGCTCCTTTCCCACCATCCGCGCCGCGTTGACAGCCGATCCGGACCGGAGGAGGGATGCTGCTGCTGCTGCTGCTCCCTGGATGCGTGCGGAGTTACGGCAGCATTCTAAACACTTCTCACGCGTGTGTCAAGAAGACGTGCTGTGCATCCTCACAGTTCATCATGCTTTCCTCCCAGAAGGACGGAGGGTTGACCTGTTTTCCGGAGCTTCGGTTGGGAGGGGCGGTGATGAGGGCAGTTACACTGTTACATGGACATTTACCCTCTGACCAGGAGTGCTCTGTGCACAGCCCGACTGATCAGAGAGCTTTATTTAGATACATGACATGAAATCACCCTCATGTTTATGAGAGTGACTGTAAACTTTTTGCTGTTCAATATAAAGCTGTCCAATAGCTCCATCTAATGGTTGCCATGTATACCGCTATTGATATTAATACAATCTCTGTAGGCTCTTAATATTCAATCAATTTAATATGTTGATCATGTTTATGAAATGAAAGCGAGGCTGTGAAGGATAGAAGTGCAGTGCGTTCAATGGATTGTACGTTTTTCAGAAAAAAAAAACTTTCAGTCTCCCACGACCTCGTTTTCTCATTAAGTTCAATATCCCAGGTAACAAATTCAGGTTGTAAAAACGTTGTGGCAACGTTGTTTTGAAATGTTTCTAACACTGACATGTCCAGTTTTCGTGTCGTGATTTTAAACGTTGTTTAAAGGTTACAAAAACATTTCTTATAACGTTCTGAACATTTTCTCTTATTTCAGTATTATGATAATAGCCTATTTCGTAAGGACGTCCTTACAAAAATTAACCATGGTTTTACTACAAATAAAACCAAAAAACCATGGTTAATAGGTAAACCATGGTAACCACAAATTAACCATGATTTTGCTACACTAACCATAACATGGTATTTGTAGTAAACTGGTTATACAAATGGTAATTAATATGCCAAAAAAAAACATGGTTACTACACTTTTACTACAATAAAGCCATGGAGAATTTCCGTAAGGGTCCCGAGAATGTTGTTCTCAAAACATTTTCTCTCAACGTTATGAGAATGTAGGCTATATCAAATATTAATAAAGTTATATGAATGTCTTGACATTTATATAACTTTTAAAAAACATTAGTGAAAGTTACGAAAATGTTCCGTTAGCTGGGATGGCGTCTAACCTGACTAAGGTTTTATAGGCTATGACATGCACTGAAAAAAATGTTTCATTCATCCAATTAAAAAAAATTAGGGTAATGATTCACATCTATATTTTTTAACTTGAGCCAAGTTAAAAAATATAGATGTGAATCATTATCCTTAGGGCAAGTTATTTATATTTCATTGGCTCAAGTTAAAAAATATATATGTGAATCATTACCCTACATTTTTTTAATTGGATGAATGAAAAAATAAATTTCAGTGTAACAAAATACCTGAATGTGCATAACTGACAACAAAATAGGAATAAAAATAGGACTATAGGAAATATAATTATTTTGTTTAATATGCACAGAGGTATCGCACTTAGACGCAGAGACCATCTGCTTAATTAACCTAATCTAAAAGTATAAGTAATTCTCTTGTTACCACAACTGTCTCATACCACCTTAAACAGAAACATATGTCAAAATTCTGATACTGAACAAACACTTAGCTAAATGTTTATTTATTTATTTAGGCAAATGCCACCCTCAGTACAAATGTGAAAACTCATGAATGATATTTGGTGACGGAAATCACACACTGAGTAGTCAGCGAGAGTGGCCAGTGCCTCTGAGAACAGGTGCCATCTGTGCTGGTCCCCCGGGTATCAGCATATTAAAATATCAAAGAGTTCACTCTCGCCAACCATCCCTCTCTTTCTCTCTCTCCTCCTACACCCTGACACACGCTGCTTGACTCACTGTTGGGAACTCATGCTGCGTCTTTTTTTAAGAAAGCACTAAAACCTCAATGAATATTTATGAGCCACAAGAGCTTCTAAATATAGATTGACAGTCCTGGATATATTGAATTCGAAAAGCTGAAGTAGTGGTCGCCTACAGATTTGTGTTGGTATATAGTACAGAGCTTTAAAAAGGACTTGCCATGTACAACAGTCCAGCTGCAATATGCAATTCTGTGCAATGTTTCAGTGAATAGGTAAATGGATTATTCTGTTTGCCGCTCAATTAACTAACAGTCTTCACTAATTCACAGACATTCTTCAAATTATGAGCGTAGCTGTTTGATTGATTAGGCCTAATTTCTGAGTTTTATATTCTGGCTCAAAACGATATTTCATACTCAGAATGGCAATATCTTGGCAAGTAGACTGCTTCACTAGCAATGTTGTCACGGCAGTTTGTCTCATGTAATTGTGACAAATTACAATTATAGAAGCACAACAGGTTGTTTGTCAAAAGTTAAAGTTAACTGTTTTCTCCTATACATTTCTCTGCAAAAAGTGGAAAAATTATATTGAGTTATTATATATAAAGTCCATATATTATATATGTATATAAATTGTATTGTGACAGAATCTGGGGGGCTGCATAAACTAATGTTATAAAGTTAATAACAGTAAGGAATAAAAACTAAATCTGCATGAAATTATATATATATATATATATAGAGATTTTTTTTATATATTATAATATCACTTTAGAATAGCACATTTTCCCCCCTCTTTTTTATTTAATTTAATTTATATATAATTGTTTTTTTTTTTAATACAGGCCTATTCCTATATTGTAGGAAGGGGTCAAAAAGTCAGAAAAGCCCTTATTTAAAATATCACATTAAACGTAGATAACTGAGAGTACATTATGAGATTAAAATATCCCACTGAGAGCTGTTGAAAATAATCACTGAGAGTGCATCATTGTCCAGATGTCTGTCAGTTCCTACCTTCAGCTGCCGTCACCTTCGATGGACCCTTCACCTGCACCAAACACCAGGTTCGTTCACCTGGACCGCGTCCTTCTCGCAAGTAATCAAACAACAATAACAGTCAGATTCAAAGTCGTGTTTTTCATCTTAAGATAAGGCTATGTCATTTGATCAGCCAAACACATACCAAGCATGATGCGTCCTCCTCCTGTATTTTTCTCGATTACTGTTCTTCGCTGATGACTAATAGGATTGAGGCGATGCAGGACTCGCCTGCTCGAGTCCTGCTGATGGCGCACATGAGACCAGGAGCTGAAATGTCTTATAATGGCAATAGATAGTGTGCGATATTGTTTGTAAGAACATCACGAGTAGTAGTTTTAAGACATTTATTTTTAATTACATTTATAATTTTAAACACTAGATGTAGCCTACTTTCCTCATTATAATGTCAAGAACTTGCAATCATCTGAATCATGAAATCATTGTATAAATGTTTTAAAAATGGCAAAGTGTACATTGTGTGTCGCTCATGTGTAAACGTTGTTTTCAGTTAAGAGCTGGCACGATACTATTTACTTTAGGCATATGGCATTTTCTTAACACACCGACAAAAAATGAAATGATAAATTCCAGTAAATTTGTTTATGTTTCGTATATTTTATTTACGGTAAAGACACGATGATTTTGTCAGTTCTCGATTTGCAAATATGTACATTATAAACCTGAAAATAACTGTATATTTGGGGGAAATATGAGAAAAATGGTGAATGTAATATTTATTAACAAAATACTTTAAAGTTGTATCCTCGGGTTATGTTTCAACCCCCATCCCCACATTACAATGAAAAAAAACCTTTAAAAAAATCATTATGAAATCATAAAAGTGCCTCCTCTTTGTATCACTATATTTTGGTCAGTAGAGGGCGATCTTAAACAGACAACCCTGACTGTACCACAGGCTGAAAATTGGCTATTTGTAGACATGTCAGCATTAAGTACTCTTTCTTCCATAAAACACTTTACAGTTCCATAACATATATAAAAATGATCTGCCCGAACTGTAATCAGATCTTTTGTTTGTTTTTGTTTTTTAATTTGTGATGTCACAATTAATACTTAACGACATTAAATGTTCCACATCTTAAATAAAATCACCTTTTCAAAATAGAAAAGGCGCCTACACAGCTACGGTTGTGTTTTATTGAGCTCACCCTACAGAAAATCATAATATTCACAATCGGGATCCGGTTTATTTGCAGTAAAACAGGCTGAATTGTATTGGTCCCACTCAGCTACCCCACGATGCACGTGCACCCCACGGCGATGCTCTCCACCACCGATCGGTAACGGGGAACGCATTTCTTATTCTTCGTCGGTTTCCTGGTTGGCCGGTGGCACAGGACTCTGCGCACGGGGATCTTGGCGTAGATGAGGGCGCTGGTCATGGTGCGATCCTCCTGCATGGTGAAAGGATTGATGCAGCCCACACACGAACACACGGCCTCCGGGATGTCCACGGGCTTACGGGCCTCATCGTGGTTGATTCTGGACAAAGACGTTCAATAAATTACATTGAGGTAAAAAGATAGGCTACTGTTCAAACGTTTGAGGTCGTTTGTTGCAATTTAAAATAACTTTTTAAATTATAGTATATTTTAAATTGTCATTTGTTGCAAAACTGGGGCAGTATTTGAAAGAATGTAATACTTTTATTCAGCAAGGATGCATAAAATAATTTATAATGATACAAATAATTTCTGTTTAATTAAAAAAAAAATTACTTTGAGGTCTCTTAATCTTCAATCAGAACATAGGGGTTTATAATAATATTATAATATTCACAATGATAATATAATAATATTCATATTTGCATTTGCAAGTTGAAACTAACAATAAACTCCATGTTACACCCACCTGTAGGACCAGGGAGAAAGGCTGCGACTGTTGGACATCCAAAGTTTGCGATCCACCACACATTTGTTTATGGATAAGTTGGGATTGTTTCGGACCTGAGACACCATGTCCTCAATACTCTTGTCAAAGTCAATTTCAACAGCACCGGGCATCACACCTGATTCTGGACCTGTCATCATCGGATCCGGGGAGATTCTGACAGACGAGGCGTTCCGGCGAGGATGCGACTCCAGTTTCCGTCTCCGAGACTTTCCTTCTCTACTGGTGTACTTTGTGTCAGTGGGCACAAACAGGTTCCCCACCATCAGGACCATGAACACCTGCAATATGAAGTACCGAGGCTTTAATTTAATTCTTATAATGCTTTACCAAGTAAACAACTATTTCACTTTTCTGAGACTCACCTTATTCCATATATTTTTCCACATTGTTTTCAGTCAGAGTGCAATAAGTTGTCACATTTGTCTCCTCGCTGTGTATGTATTGAATGGAAGGAGCGTGGATTACTCAGGATTACTCATACTGAAGTGTCACGCCTCACACTGACACAGTAGCCTACAGGGATACACCTGAAACAAACAGTTCAAGGTGGGGCCACATCAAGATATATAGCTATATACAAGAATAATCCTATTCTGTGTAACCCTCTCAAACACATTAGATAGATAGATGGAAAGACAGAGAGATAGATACACAGAGAGATAGACGGTTAGATAGCTAGACAGACAGACAGACAGATACAAAGACAGACTGACAGACAGACAGATAGACAGACTTATATCTGACGTTATTTACTTCGTGACCCTGGCATAGAACTGACAGCTACTTTAAAATCCCATTCTATCCTCTATCCTTGATCTCGCGAGATTTGCGCTACAACTAATTCTGGCGGAAGCAGTTCTAGAGTCTCTTTTCCGGCGGCCATAGAAACAAGTCGGCAGGGTAAGACAAGATTGCTAAAGCATTTCTTAAGCATCCTTTGCCATCTGCGTGGATGTTATGTCCTCAAAGTTTAAAACACACATAATCGCTACATAATATCACTACTTTCTATTTAGATGTGTTATTTTAGACTTGACTGGGGATATTTGGGCTGGTTAAGTCGTCAGTGTTTAGCCAGTGGCTGCTATAGGAGCTGTGCTCTCCCGTGTGGAGAACTAAATTTGCCCAAAACGCAAGGTCACGCTTTCCGTTTGGGCGTGCTATATGTTGTTTTAATCGTGTTGCGTCTTAACGCTCTTGAAGCACAAAATAAATGAAATGGTAAGATGTGTGTGCTTAAATTGTCATGTCAAGTTGAAAAGACTATAGCAATACCACGAGATGTTGAACATGCTTGTCAAATCCACTGTGTTGTCAATACATCAATTCCAAGCTTTTAGCGTATTACTGTTTATGTAATATATAGTGTTTTATGTAATACCACTGCTGATTTGTCCATTGAGAGATGTGCCAGTGTATCTTGACAAACCCAAGTGTGAGGAAAGTTTGACAGGTTCACTTTTCTACAAGCCCAGTTTTACTTATGTGTTGAATGTGGTTTTATTGCAACCCAACTACATAAGTTTACAATTATTTATTTTGCAGATGTGTGTGTTTTTAAATGTTCAAATTTTGATTGTCCTTTTCATCAGCAGCCATCATGAAGCTCAATAAATTTGTGACCTCCTCCCGGCGCAAAAACCGCAAGAGGCACTTCAATGCCCCTTCACACATCCGCAGGAAGATCATGTCCTCCCCTCTGTCCAAAGAGCTCCGCCAGAAGTACAACGTGAGATCCGTGCCCATCCGTAAGGATGATGAGGTCCAGGTGAGGACATTTCCAGTTTTTCCTACCTGGTCAATGTTAGAGTCTGGATTTCTGTGCTTGTTTTGTTTTTTTTATATAAAAGTGATGCTTTGGTTTGAAATGGCAGTGTTGTTACCAAATTGAACTTGAAATGAAAGAATCTGGATTTAAGCTCAGCTTTAGTGCGATCTATGTTTTCATTTATATAACATCTGAAAATCACAGCGTGAGCAATAACTGGTATCTAAACAGAAAAATTAGTCCTGGGGAAATTCAAATGCTTCGCAGACACACAAGACACAACTACTTCCTATATGGCCACTTGTTTAACTGAATGGAGTTGTCAAAATTTCTGTGCTTGTTTTGTTTTTTTATATAAAAGTGATGCTTTGGTTTGAAATGGCAGTGTTGTTACCAAATTGAACTTGAAATGAAAGAATCTGGATTTAAGCTCAGCTTTAGTGCGATCTATGTTTTCATTTGTATAACATCTGAAAATCACAGCGTGCGCAATAACTGGTATCTAAACAGAAAAATTAGTCCTGGGGAAATTCAAATGCTTCGCAGGCACACAAGACACAACTACTTCCTATATGGCCACTTGTTTAACTGAATGGAGTTGTCAATTGTCTTTTTGTCATAGGACGCAAAAGCAGTGTCACATAAATATAAGGGAATTTTAAAATTGCGACTTTCAGGCACTGAATAGCCATGCATTTGTATCTATCTAGATGTATTTTTGGATCCACTATTTGCAAATGATTGGAAATTAATGTGCCAAAGAGAGTGGGAATTCAGAGTGTTTAGTATCATCGGGATACAATTTCAGTTTTTATGATTTTTTTTAAAGGCGACATCATGAAAATCTGACTTTTCCAGGTTTTAAGTGCTATAATCAGGTCCCCGGTGCATCTACCAACCAAGGAAACGTGAAAAAGGTTAACCCAGAAACTTTGTTTTCGTAAGCCTTTTTCTGCAAGCATCTGAAAAAAAAGAGCATGTCAGATTTCGCTCCCTTGGTGACGTAAAGGGATCTCATTAATATTATAATATTATTCCACCCATGGCAACATCATTTTGATTTCGCAAGTGACAACGGTGTACCAGTTCTAATGCCCAGTGTTGGGGAAAGTTACTTTTAGAAGTAATGCATTACAATATTACGTTACTCCCTAAAAAAGTAACTAATTACGTGACTTAGTTACTTTTTATGGAAAGTAATGCGTTACATTACTTTTGCGTAACTTTTTAAATATAAGCAGGGCTTGATTGTTTTTAATATAAGAAGTTCTATTTATATCAAATATAAAAGCCCTTTCACACCAAAAAGTGTAATGAATAAACCTCAGGCTGAAGCAAAAGTAAATTCACGTCTGTACAGTAGAACACAGGAGAAGAAACACTCTTCAGCAATAAAAAAACAAAGCACAATTGTTAGTTTCTCTAAAGTCATTTATGCTTATTAGTACGGTTGAACTGGATCATCAAAGGTCAGCAGCAAAGACATTGGTTAATAAAATGGGATTAGATACATTTGTGTTATTTAACATATTTAATTATTGCAGATTTGCATCATATTCTGAGTTTGCATTTCGCTGTTTTAATTCATTTTGATGAATACTAAATCTGTTTTTTGTGAGTGGGATGAATTAATGCACATTCAAATTTAGTCTAGAACTACAGTAACATCATGTTCACACAACGCCTCTGTACTCCCGATTTCTCCCAATATGGGGACAGGAGAGCTGTCAGTCAATAAATGGGAAAACAAAGTAACTGGCATTACTTTTTTGAAAAAGTAACTCAGATATTTTCTTGTAAATTAAAAAAAGTAATGCGTTACTTTACTAGTTACTTGAAAAAAGTAATCTGATTACGTAACTCGCATTACTTGTAATGAGTTACCCCCAACACTGCTAATGCCATGGCGAAAGTTTGAGCAAAACATGCTAACTGTTCTGTCTTTGGCTGCACAGATGAGCACAGAACACTATTTACAGTCCCAGCTTCAGAGGAGACAACAGAGCAGTGGATGCATTGATTTATTTACTGCTGCTGCCACACAGATCTAAAATAAACATGCAATGTATTTCCCCACAGTTTACCTTCACAGACATAACCGACTGTTTTTTGTAACTCGTGAGTTTTTAACATAAACTTGTGTGTGAATGAGAACTTAGTTTAGTACTCACATGCTGTGACAGCCGCTTTCTGTCCGTGTGCTTCGGATTTGTGTGCGCTCAGAAAACCGTATAGCAGAAGTTTAAACTCATATGGTTTAAAACGCATGAGTTCAGCACGATAAACATGATAATCAGAACCAAAACAGGTGTTTTTAGCAGGTATGAGCTGTAATGGCACAGCTCTATTCTGGAAAAGAGGGCGGGGAGCAGCAGCTCATGCGTCCACTTGGCATTTTCAAAATGTTATAATAAATGAGCTGTGAAGTATTTTGAGCTGAAACTTCACAGACACATTCTGGGGACACCAGAGACTTATATTACATATTGTAAAAAGGGGCATAATATGTCTATTTTTAAGTTTTTCTGGTTTTTTTCTATTAATTTTTTTAAATGTCTAGTTAAAATTTAAAATATTTAGTGCAAACTAAATTAAAGCTGAAGTAATTTTACGGGTTTTTTCAGGTAATATTTATTTCAAGCAACAAGAATGTTTTTTTTTATGGTTTTAGTTAACTGTAATAACCCTGTTTTGCTTTGCTGCACTAATTGGTTTTAACAATACAAGCAGTCAGCTGATGACATTTTAAATAATTCATGCAGGTGAAGAGGTTTCATGTGACTCTAGAGTAGATTAAATATATGCAGGGAACATACCCTGCACAACACACTATGTGTACCAAACCAAAAGTTTTGCAGTCTCAAAAGAAAGCTGTATATTTAGTCAGCTGTGAGTGCAGAGGAAGAGGTGAGACATCAGTCATATGTCTGTTCTGCTGAGGGCCCGAGGAGTCACATGACCGTCACCGTGCACACAGCAGTGCTGGGCGCAAACGCTGTGGAGGCTACGAAGTTTACTTGAGAGAAAATAAGTTTATAATCCTCGAACTACAAAGAAATATCATGGCGGCCACAACGTTTGTGATAGCTATGTCAGTTATGACTTTGTTTTGGGGTCTTATTGGTGGAGTTATTCCCTGGTTTATTCCTAAAGGACCGAATCGAGGGTGAGCAACATTAGCATTTCCTAAAACGAAAGTTTACTGTACTAAACCATCTGTATGAACGTATAATTATCGATGTATTTGAGATGTTATAACGCCAAAGACTTTATTAACAAAAAAGTGTTCTTAAACAATACAGTTGATCGTTTCCCCCCCCCGTTCAGTTTGACTTTACGTTACGAAAGCCAACAATTGAGCGTCACAATAAAATCAAGTTTGGGATTTGACTTCAATTCAAATGTAATGTATTTAGTACAAATGAAAAGCAAATGTGTTTGTTCAGTTTTAGTTGTAGAATGAATATATGAATGTCTGGATCATGTGACTGTGCCAAGTTGGCGAGGGTGATTTAAAGAAACACGTTTCTATGCATGTTTATTTATAATACGTGCTACTTATAGCTATAATATGTGTTATTTATTCATAAGTTGTTGTTGCATATCTCTGTTTTTTGCCCTTCAGAGTCATTGTGACTATGCTGGTGCTAACTGCAGTCTGTTGCTACCTTTTGTAAGTAACGTTACATTGTCTTTCAATTATCTTTGTTACACATGTCTAGAGAGACTTTATAGTAATAGCTGCTGCTTAATGTGGTAAAATAAAGAGATTGTTCTATTCTGTATCAGCTGAAAGTCAAACACCGCCTTTGGGCAACTCCAGCATTGATTAGAAAAGAAATAAACCACATCCAGGCCATTTCATGTGCAGTTTACTCCAGTTTCAGATAATACGCTTACAAATAATATTTAACAAATGGAAAATGTGTTAAATAAGCTCATAATCGCACTGAACTGTCCCACTTTGATGTGAATTATTTATTATTTTGAAGAAATATGATAGTGTTTGTTCTCTAATAGCCACTGGGAGGCAGTGGATACCAAAAATTTCGCTGCTACATTAATTGTGAACCTGATTTCAGTCTCTTGGCAATATTTTCTCTTGACTGTCATGTTGTTCACTCTCTACTTTTGGTTATGTTTCAGCTGGCTGATTGCTATTCTATCACAGCTGAATCCGTTGTTTGGACCAGTACTGCGCAACGATACCATCTGGTACCTCAACTATCACTGGCAGTAGGCAACAGTTGTTTCTTTACAAAGCAGGTTAGCAGATCAGCCTTTTTACATAATAAGCAAAGTGCACTAACATCTTTCATTTTGTGAATGAATTAAATGTTTTTCTGTTCACTTCTTTGCAGATGCCGGAAACTTGTACATTGCCAAAACCATCGGGAAACTATTTAATTGAAGCTTTACATGCTGTTCTCTCAAAGAATGACTACCATGACAGTTTTTGTGTGTGTGTTTTTTTATTAATTTGATCTCAAGTTCAAGGAAATATGTAATAAAATTAAGTTTTTGTCTTTGTGTGTATATGTACATCACCTGTGTGTTCAGTGTCTGTGTATAGTTTGAGTTGAATGACCTGATTATTGTTGTACAAATTAACCCGTCCCATTCATATATATGTAAGATTTTGAATGTCAAATAAAATTAAGAATGTGAATGATTTGTAATTTATTTTAAGATTTGCATTGTCCCGTTTTTAAAATCATGACTGAATTGGTACAACAGTTTAAAAGAAGTTTGCAGACTTAAAATCACACAAAGTTATAGGCCATCTAAGATGATTTTCAACTCCTTGAGTTTGTCATAGTGTATCTTTGGGGATTCTGGGCCGTGACATTGTGCATTCGCATTCCTCTCGGTGAGAAAGCTCTTCAGAACAGACGTCGCTGTGGTTTTGCTCTTTGGCTTGGCACACAGGACAGCAGGCCATCAGGCCACGCTCTCTGCAGGTGGTGCACGACAGCACCAGCTGGCAGCAGAAGTCTGTGGAGCACAGCTGATATTGATCCCACGGGCAACTACAGTATCTGCACTCTGGGGAAAGGAGAAGTAAATGTTAAGTTTGTCACTCCATACAATCATTTTTGAAAAACTTGCATGAATACATACCTGAAATTACATCCTTGTTGAATGAGATGGCATAACGTTCATCAAACACAAAGAGTTTACCATGGTAGAAGCCATCGGGGAACTGCTCGTGAATGCCTCCTTTCAGCTGGTACACCTCCTTGCATACATTCTGAAGATTGATATTCACGTTTGAAAATAGCATTACAAAGATATGTCATTTTTTTCCATTCAGACTTACTTTTGATCTGAGATAAGCCGAGCCTCGCTCACAGCGGATGCCTCCTGTGCAGTACATCAGAACCTTTTTGTCCCGGAAGAGATCCAAATTTTTATCCACGTAGTCTGGGAAGTAGCTGAATTTCCGGATGTCGGGGGCCAAACACTGACTGAACTGACCCTGAGAACATACTGAACTATTGGCTGTAATGTACATACAGTTCTGGCATCACTGACTTTCAAACTACTTACAATTTTGCTCTCATAGAAGTTTCTGCAGTCCAGAAGTATTGTATCTTTGTCCGAGGACTGATTCTCCACAAACACCTTCACTTCTTTGTGAAATTCCTCTGGTTCCAAGTGTATTCCTTTTTGAAGTACACAAAGAACAGCATTTGAAATCTACAATAGACATTATAAATGTATTTACTGTCACTTTTGATCAATTTCATTTTTCATGCATCTTTACTAAATGAAAGTATTAATTAATCAAAAAACATCTAACCCCCAGCTTTTGAATATATTTAAAAAGGCACACTGAATAAACAATTGTACTATGTATCAATCCAGTTGTAGGTGTTTCTCTTACCAGCCAATGTGTAGGAAATGATATCTGGATTTACACCCATAGGGACAATTTCTTTGTAAACACCAACCTTCAGATCAGAAAAGCACTCTGCACCTCCTTCACTTTTCTGAGAAAAAGTCAGTGAAGAGCAGAGGTGATTTTAGACACTATTTAAGGGGGATTCAGACCCCATCTTTCATCTCAGCCCCCTAAACATCTTTTGTCTTTAACATCTCCCTTTACCTGAAGTGCAAAAAACTTTAAAGTTGGTTAAATTAAAGTTGCAGTCCGTAACTTTTTTTTGGTTAAAAATGATCCGAAATCAATATTTGAGCAAGTACATAACCAGCCAGTGTTCAAAACTATCGCCTTACTTGAGCCCGATTCACAACGGTTAGTTTATAATAATGTTTTCTAATTTGAGTGGTACAGGTAGGTTTTCGCGGGAAATTCAAGCATGGCACTGCGTCATTACATCACTTCTGTAAACATAAAGAAGTTGTCCCGGCTACTAGGCTATCACACGTGAGGATCCTGCAGGTGGCGGATCGTTTATAACCTTTTCTCACAGCAGCCAGAATAATTAAATGCATCATTTTGATGGCGGATTGTAATCCATAAAGGATTATGTGTTTATGAAACATATGTGAATGAAATGAAATTATATTCCAGTTATAAATGTGCTTCTGATTACAGATAGCCTGGGATTACAAAGATTTGTATTTTAAAGAAAACCAGTTCGACATGTTTGTGGACTGATGATGACTCTCGGAATGACTGTCCACAGCAGTGCCAAAGAGCTGGTGAGCTGTTTTCACAGGTTGGAGGAACTTTCTTGGATGCCACAAATTTTGCAAACGTCTAAACACCGTGGGAAAAGTACTGCTATTAAACACTACAATCATCATGATATCAATAAACTTGATATTCATTGAAAATGAAAATGATCACCGTACTCACCATTTTCTTGACATGAGAGTACAGTTTCCTTGCTGCTGAAAAGTCAGGTTTGTCTGCTTTATGGACCTCTGAACCAAGACTCTCAACATCCAAATCAACAAGCATACTTGCCATTATAATTGTAATATTGCTCACCAATAATTGTTTATGAGAGAAAACCAACTATTACCTACAGTTCACAGTCCAATAATTAAAAAACTAAACGCCATCCTAAAAACCATCATATAAAGAAGTTTAACCTATTTTCATGCAATTTATGTCGTTAATGCTTGACCGGTTTATTAAACACTACCGGCAGGTTAATAAAATAAAATTGATTTGACGTGCATTCACGGCTTGTGGAGATAAAATGAGTCGCGACTCGCTTCTACCGGTGTCCGATTCGCGAACGAATCATTCTTTTGACTCGGATCTTTTCATTGAATCCGATTCTAAATGACTTTTTTATCAGGTAAATTATAGCTGCAACAAACTGAACTGGGACG
>NW_015505999.1:331778-363969 GCF_001515645.1 Sinocyclocheilus grahami
AGTCTTCATATAAGCAGAGCAGATGATATTAGAAACATGCAATGCACCTACTTGATAAGGTCATCCTCTGGGACATGGCTTGCATCAGGGATCCAGGATGATACATCTGTTGATTCTTCATTACTGGACTCTTCCTCACTGTGAGTCTGGTGATGAAGCATCACGTCCAGCATCTCAGTGGTCAGCTGGTGAATCTCACTGGCATGGCTGTTGGCAACATGTTTGTGGACTGATGATGACTCTCGGAATGACTGTCCACAGCAGTGCCAAAGAGCTGGTGAGCTGTTTTCACAGGTTGGAGGAACTTTCTTGGATGCCACAAATTTTGCAAACGTCTAAACACCGTGGGAAAAGTACTGCTATTAAACACTACAATCATCATGATATCAATAAACTTGATATTCATTGAAAATGATCACCGTACTCACCCTTTTCTTGACATGAGAGTACAGTTTCCTTGCTGCTGAAAAGTCAGGTTTGTCTGCTTTATGGACCTCTGAACCAAGACTCTCAACATCCAAATCAACAAGCATACTTGCCATTATAATTGTAATATTGCTCACCAATAATTGTTTATGAGAGAAAACCAACTATTACCTACAGTTCACAGTCCAATAATTAAAAAACTAAACGCCATCCTAAAAACCATCATATAAAGAAGTTTAACCTATTTTCATGCAATTTATGTCGTTAATGCTTGACCGGTTTATTAAACACTACCGGCAGGTTAATAAAATAAAATTGATTTGACGTGCATTCACGGCTTGTGGAGATAAAATGAGTCGCGACTCGCTTCTACCGGTGTCCGATTCGCGAACGAATCATTCTTTTGACTCGGATCTTTTCATTGAATCCGATTCTAAATGACTTTTTTATCAGGTAAATTATAGCTGCAACAAACTGAACTGGGACGGGTTGACTGACACACTTATTAAAACAGCAACTTTAAAGCGTGTTTTTTACTCTGAAAGATTAATTAATATGATACACTTCCGTTCAATTGCAAACATTAAATGTACAAATATGAGCACAAGTAAACTACTTGCGAAACAGTAAAAAAAGAAAAGAAAAAATAACTACAAAAATAAAATAAACAAAATGTTCCTCAGTAAAACGGAGCTTTACAGCATACCAGGGATCATTAGCCTAAATAGTGGCGTAAAAGAATCACTGAATTGTTTGAAAACGAACCGATTCTCGGTGATGAATCAGACTTCTCACCCCGTGTCGCAACAATACACGTGTTTCCGTTGACGCAGCTGTTAACCCGGATGTGTTGCCCTTAAATCAACCGCTTTTATTTTTCTAGTGTGGCTAACGGCTGTTACCATTCAAAACCGCAAGCTTTACTGAACACAATTCAGTGGCTATAAAACAGTTCCAAGAAGTGTATGCTTAGTGGTTTTTCCATACTATTTCAACGGTCTGAATATTTAATTTGAGAAATGTCGAGGCGAAGGCACAGCGACGAGGGTGATGGTGAGTGGGTTAGCATGTTAGCATGCACGTTGATTGAGATGTGTTCATGACATTTTCATATTGTGTGTTTGATTACTCTTATGATTGCAAATGAAGGACTTACTGACAATGTGGCAGTCGAAGGGTGCAGTATTTGACTTATGTAAATAGTCTGTTTATTTGCATTAAGTGCATTTGCATTAAAAAAAGCCCCAAGTAAACAATTAAACGTTAACGTTACTTTTTGAGCAGATTCCAGATAAACAACGCACTTTGAATTTGATGATAATAATTTAGGACAGAGTGCAAGTCTCTTTAGGACATTATGCTATTAGGACGATTGGTTATTAATGTTCCTTTTAGATTTCTTTTTTTGACAAAAGCAAGCACTTTTTAACTGCTTATACTTTGCACTATTTAATACTATTTCATTGCACTTTTTAAAACTATCATATTACTTTTATTTAGCATAACAGTTATCTTTTATTCTACAACCTCATTGCAATAAGGCATTCTCAAAACTGCACCAAAGAACCCAGCTAACTGTGTTGTCATACATGTTAGAAAGGACAAATTTATGCTTGAAAAAAAGCCCCAAGTAAACAATTAAACGTTAACGTTACTTTTTGAGCAGATTCCAGATAAACAACGCACTTTGAATTTGATGATAATAATTTAGGACAGAGTGCAAGTCTCTTTAGGACATTATGCTATTAGGACGATTGGTTATTAATGTTCCTTTTAGATTTCTTTTTTTGACAAAAGCAAGCACTTTTTAACTGCTTATACTTTGCACTATTTAATACTATTTCATTGCACTATTACCGAGGAATTTACCAATTAATTCTTTAAAAATCCTACAATGTGATTTTCTGGATTTTTTTTCTCATTTTGTCTCTCATAGTTGAGGTATACCTATGATGAAAATTACAGGCCTCTCTCATCTTTTTAAGTGGGAGAACTTGCACAATTGGTGGCTGACTAAATACTTTTTTGCCCCACTGTATATGCACGCGCATCTACTTTATTATAACTTTTGATGGTTTTTAATTCATCATGTGCACTGCAGGTGCGCTTTCTCAGTGACCTGGTGAACTGTCATGTCATCGCGGCTCCATCCATGGTTGCTATGTTTGAGAACTTTGTCAGTGTCACACAGGAAGAAGACATACCACAGGTGAACATAACCTCAGCATGCCTAGCAGATCATGTTCATAGATAATCTTGAGACTAACAGATGTGTCCGTACAGGTGCGGTCTGACTGGTATGTGTATGCTGTGCTGTCCAGTCTGGCTTGGGTTGGCAAGGAACTGTATGAGAAGAAGGATGTGGAAATGGATCGCTTGCTTAACCAAATTGAGGGATATTTAAAGTAGGTTTCTCTTTTAGCTGTATAATTACTCTCATTTGCATGAAAAGATGGCATGAAAGATGAAAGTTGCAACACATTATCTTTTGTAGCAACCGTTTTCACTCGCTGAACACTCTGACTGAGCGCTTGAGAGTTTCGCTCTTCGTCAAGCAATCTGTTCTATTTTTCAATTCATCTCAATGGATGCGCAGCATACCTGTATTTCAGAGATGGGCACAAATACATGAAAATGTATTTAAATACAAAATACTGTGTGGAAAAATGTACTTAAATGCAAATTACATTAGATTTTTTTTTTCAAAGGCTTTAAAATAGAAAATACAAAAAAGGTATTTTGTATTTCAAATACATATTTTAAATACATGTATCTGAAATACTGGCCATTCCTGCGGTATTTGACGTACCGTAAACTCTAGTGTGAAGGCGCACGACTCAGCGTCGCTTTGCTGTTAGCACTGTGTTTCTCACGCATGCAAAGAGAGAGAGCGGGAGTACTGATATTACATATCCAATAGAAGTCCAATAAAATGCGTCCATCCATCATAAAAAATGCCTCACACGGCTCCGGGGGGCGGTTAATAAAGGCCTCTTGAAGTGAATCGATGCGTTGGAAAATTTCCACAGGGCTTAAAGTTCTCCAGCACCATGCCGGATCTCTGGCGCGCAGCGTTTGGCTGCGGAAAAAAAAATAGTCCTACATTTAAAAAAAAAAAATCTTGTTGATTGATATCTCTTTCGAGTCCATGAGTTCGCCTACCAATGGTATGAGAGGAGCACAGCTTTCACTCTCAACTAAACTAACATTACTAGCCAATCAGAATGTTTTGCTCCTATAAACACGAGACGCGCATAATAGTATCCAATTGCGGAGTCGCAGCCCTGATAAATGGAGAAGCGCGACAAAAAGCTGATAGGCGCAATGGTCAAAGATGTCCCTCTAGCGCATATTTACATAGAATAACTAATTAAAAAGCAATGGAGCTTTGTAAACAGCTCAGAGTAATCATGTCATCTCCATAAAACGATATGATTACCAGAACAAATTTACCGGGATTTTTGAAAAGGTCCTGTTCACACATGATCTATTAATGGTAACTTATCGGTAATTTACCAGTAAATACTGTTTGTGTGAAAGGGGCCAAACTCGTCCTCTGTTTATGCCGTGAATTTGAATTGCTTAACGTTCATCTGGAAAAACACTGTGCATTATCTCACTAGATTTGTAACGTAAATCATTTATAAACTACTGTTTGTGTGAAAGGGGCCAAACTCGTCCTCTGTTTATGCCGTGAATTTGAATTGCTTAACGTTCATCTGGAAAAACAGTGTGCATTATCTCACTAGATTTGTAACGTAAATCATTTATAAACCTTTGCCAACACAGGAGAATACATCAATCTATGTCTAAATATGCCATATATTGTAAATCGCGATTTCAAAATAAAAGTTTCTGCATGTGGCCAGATATGAAAATTTAATGGATTTAAACGGTTTAATCACGCTGTAAAGTGAAATGTCACCAGGCCGTTGGCGCCCTCTGCAGGTATTTAAAAAAAAAATACATAATGTACTTATGTTGGTTATGTTCATATTATGTATAGGCATATTGCATTATGTATTTTAACAGTGTTGTTCAGTACAATCCTGTAATTTCTTGGTTTTGATATTTTATTTGAGCCAATTATTATTGCCTCATCGCTAGTTTATATATAAATAGTCATACTAAAGCCTGGTTTTCACTTAGGTCTGTTTGTTACTAAAAAAATATCAGATTACTCCATTGTCAAAATAATCAGTAGATTACTTGATTACCAAAATAATCATTAGTTACAGCCCTAGATTAGTTAAAATATTTCTAAATACAACTGAATTGTTTTACTTTTTGTAATTAAAAGACAAATATTTTGTCATTTGAAAATTTCTTTAAAATAGTATTCAAATATTGAATGTCTTGTTCTAGTGAACCAAGTATTTGAATTTTGTCTCATCTTGTGAGCTAAGTGTATTGTCACATCCCTAGTGTCGATAAGCGGTGATTTAGCTCATAATTTTCCAAGTGTATGATACAGCTTTCATTCTTCAGGTCAACCATACATTCATGAAAAAAAATCAGTTTGAATAAAGAAAGCTATAACTTTGCCATAGTATCCTTTCAAATGTTAAAGTTACCACAGTCATTGCATGCTTTGCATGTGCTGCCCCACCCCGCCCCCGGAAAAAAGTGCAGGCTCAGGATTTTTTTTGCTTTAACCCCTGTATCCATATTTAAAAAATTATAAACCTTAATCTCTAGCTTCCGTTAGCGGATAGTGTGTGCTAATTTATTTTATGATGTTGATTATTGTGGTGTTTGTCAACTCAAATGCATTATGCTTGTAGATGACAGAGAATACAGAGGAGTCTGCTGTGAAATGTCATGATCTGGGTTTTGTTACAGGGGGCGTCAGAAGACTCATGTTTCCATGCTGCAGGTGTGGACTGCAGAAAAGCCCCATCCTCAGGAAGAGGTGAGAGTCAGGCTTCATCCATGCCTGTCACTTTACCTTTAAACACTAACAAAATGTCAATCACAGTTGTTTTCAACTGGTTTTGCTTTAAAACATCGGACAGCAAGTGGCAACACAATAGTAATAGAAACCCATAACTTGTGTTTAATGCAGTTTGGGATATATTCTATTCATGTATTTTGAGGGTGGGTGAGTCCTGCAGCCAGTCCATTTTGGTTTCTGTCTGATTTGACTAGCTTCTACAAAGTGACAGATGAATTTGCACAACTACCGTAGAGTTTGATTAGATGCACAATCTTTGACATTACCAAACAAATGATAAGGTACTTTCTCATCCTTGTTTATCACATTTGATTCATTTTATATATATGTTTTATATGTAAATAAAAGCCTAAATCATATCTGTACTTCCTATAAAGTGATTGTACCTCTTAAGACTTGGATTACACTGCTTGATTCCATGGATTAATTTTACAATGCCTTTATCTATGAAGGGACAGAAACTCTCAGGTTTTATTAAAAATGTTTTTTTTGTGTGTGAATTTGTTTTGAAGATTAATTAAACTCTTGCGAGTTTGGAACGACTGAGTTTAAATGACAGAATTTTCATTTTTGGGTGAACTATCCCTTTAATAAGCCTAATTATTTTGCTCTCCTAACTATACACTATTACATGGTAAGTTTTTCAGTTTAACATTGATTTTTTTTTTTCTTCTCTTCTTGTCAGTGACCCTATCAGAACAGACCTACCAGTCGAGAGCTGCTCTATTCTTTCACTGTAATTAATTTCCTCTGTGTGTCTCTCTGTAGTATCTGGACTGTGTCTGGGCTCAGGTGCAGAAGCTGAAGAAGGACCGCTGGCAGGAGCGTCACATCCTGCGGCCTTATATTGCATTTGACAGTGTGCTGTGTGAAGCCCTGCAGCATAACCTGCCCCCTTTCACACCTCCAGCCCACTCTGATGACGCTGTCTACCCTATGCCCCATGTCGTCTTCAGAATGTTCGACTACACTGATGCCCCAGAGGTGCAGTAATGTTTCTTATCTAGTCCTTATTTTTTTAACTGGATCTATAATGGGATGTCAGAAGACAAATGCATCATCCTTTAAAAACATGAAACTGCATTCTTTTAATTGCCATTATAGAGTGTTTACACTATTGGAGTAAGTAATAGGTAGGGAAGGGATTGTTGTTTATTATTACAGTTTAATTGTTTATATATATATCCATCTCACATGAGTCACATCTCACCAATGTTGAAAATAGTTGTGCTACTTATTATTGTTGTGGAAAGAATTCTACGTTCTACATGTTCTTTGATGAATAGAAAGTTCAAAATCACTTATTTGAAATATAAACCTTTTGTAACATTATAAATGCCTTTCCTGTCACTTTTGATCAATTTAATCCATCCTTGTATAAAAGTATTATTTCTTAAAAAAAGGTAATGCATAATCAGTTTGATTAATTTAATTTTAATATATTTTAAATTTGTTTGGTTTCATGTTCTTGTGGATGCTGTTTGTATATGTAAGTGTGTTTGATATGACCCCTTTAATTAATACATCTCATCCTGAGAACATAGTTACCCAGCTGAATTTTCCAAGGCTGTAATTATGATGACAGACTTTTAATTTAATCTTCATTAAACCTTTTCTTATTACAGTAAAGAGAGATGTTAGCAGCATTTACTTCAGAGGCTTGAGAAACTTCAAAGCTGTTGTCCTTTTAATGTGGTGGATTATTCTGTGTTTCAGGCTCATCAACTGGTTCTCGCATCATTTGAGTAACTTCCAGTTCAGATGGAGCTGGGATGACTGGTGAGGATGAGCTGTTTCCTCTGGGAATCATTTGTACAGGCTATGCATTGTCTGTTTGTGTATAAAAAGTTGTATTTATTATATTTAAGTATTGAGTTCTGATCTCTTCAGGGCTGACTGCCTGACTCAAGACATTGAAAAGCCCAAACCCAAGTTTGTTAAAGAAGTTTTGGAAAAGTGTATGAGGTAAATTTCACACAGCTTTTTATTCAGTTGCATTGCTTTTTATAATTGCTGAATGGACTCAGTTAATGCATGTTGTTCTGTTTCTTTACACTGAGCCTTGATTATGAACCTGCAGGTTGTCGTACCATCAGCGGATAGTGGACATTGTTCCTTCGAGTTTCTCTGCCCTGATCCCGGCTAACCCTGTGTGCAGCTATAAATATGAAGAGGAGACTGAGTGTATGTTCAGGCTCAAGAACACATCTGCGATTCAATGTGTACATTTGTATTTATATGCATGCATGTCTACATGTTTGTGATGAAACTAGGGGTGTCCCCGACTAAGGATTTTTCATAGTCGAATCGGAATTTTCTAATCTTGCCGATATTCAACTGATAGTCGAATCATGTGTTTTGGGGGCGGGGCAAAATACATTACCAAGAGTCATGTCAGACATTCGACAGTCATAACTACGTTAACACGCAGGGAAAATGTGTAACGGACACCTCACAGATACAAACGGGGTAAATGTTTTTTTTGTTTTGATTAAAATATAGTTAACATTAAACATCAGCGAAACCCTAAGAATTCACAAATGGAAAATGTGTAACGGACACCTCACAGATACAAACGGGGTAAATAATGTTTTTTTTGTTTTGATTAAAATATAGTTAACATTAAACATCAGCGAAACCCTAAGAATTCACAAAAATTGTGAAAAAAAGTGCTCTCATTATAACGTTATGTATATGACAGTAGTTATTAATGTTCTGTTTTTCTGTTTTGAGCTGCGCGTGCTGAAAATGACCAGTAGAATATAAAGCAGCAGGTTTTTAATCAGTGGGATTTAACTCATAATTTATCTCATATAGAATACGCTTCGTTATTTATACAACATAACGTTAATATTACGACTTATAGGCAATCTGCACAAAATGCCCCGAATACACATGAACGTGTCTGCGCGGCTCTGAATGAACTCCTTTTGTGGACGCGTTCTTCACGCAACAACATGCAGAAACGGCAACTAAACTCTAAAAATTCACAGTTTTATTATAATAGTGTTATGTATATGACAATCCCAGTCATAGTTATTAATATTATGCATTGTTTGTCCTGCTCGCACTGAAGAGATAATCCCCGTAGTACTACAATGAAGCGCTTTTCTGCAGAGCAACTCAAACAAATGCATCCTATATGAGATATGTACATATATATATATATATATATATATACACGCAACAACGTGCAGAAACGGCAACTAAACTCTAAAAATTCACAGTTTTATTATAATAGTGTTGTATATGACAATCCCAGTCATAGTTATTAATATTATGCATTGTTTGTCCTGCTCGCACTGAAGAGATAATCACCGTAGTACTACAATGAAGCGCTTTACTGCAGAGCAACTCAAACAAATGCATCCTATACGAGATATGTACACGATATATATATATATATATATATATATATATATATACACACAGTATCTCACAGAAGTGAGTACACCCCTCACATTTTTGTAAATATTTTCTTTTCATGTGACGACAATGAAGAAATGACCCTTTGCTACAATGTAAAGTAGTGAGTGTACAGCTTGTACAACTGTAAATTTGCTGTCCCCTCAAAATAACTCGAGACATAGCCATTAATGTCTAAACCGCTGGCCACAAAAGTGAGTACACCTATGGCAACTACAGTGAGTAACGCTATCAAAAACCGGGCGTCTAATGAGGAGATTCTTATTGTTCTAAAAGATGTCCCTAATCCAAACCAGGATGAGGATGATGGTGGGTCTGCCTTTTAACATCTTTAGTCTAGGCCTAGAGCTATCGATTGATTTTAAATATATAATTGTTAGAGATATTTAATAAATTAACAAAATATGTATTATATATTTACATAATTCATAATGCATGTATACACATTACATATATTTATTTTCCAAAAGCATTTTTGTATTATTTGTATTTATCTTTAATTGATTTTTATTATTTTATTAATGTTATTCATTTTAATTAATTATTTTAAATTGTTGGTCTTCTTAAAAGGTTATTACACACATACATTGAAAAAAGTTATTAACTGGTTTTATTAGATTAAAAAATATTGTTTAACATCACTGAACCAACCTATATACATTAATTAATACCAGCAAAACGAATTTATGTGGGTTAAATCAGGTAGAAGTAGCTCTTTAAAGTAACAATTGCACATTACCACTATTTACAGTTTACTTTTACTCATAAAAGCAGAGAATTTTGTCATGATACTTTGAACTTGACACTGTGTATTATGAGTATATTTGGCTCTTATTACAGATTGCTTGATGTTCCGCATTTGTATATCGCTTTGGATAAAAGCACCTACGTGAGTGATTGGTACAGTCATGACCAAAAGTTTTGGCAGTGACAACTTTTGTATTTTGCAAAGTTTGGTTCTTAAGCTGTTGTGGTGTTCGTTCACATTGTTTCTAGATTGTGGCGTAGAGTGATCAGATGCATTTAAAATAATTGCTAAAAGCTTAATTGGCCAAAAAAATTAACTTCTCACAAAAAACTAATTTCACAGTTTTTTGATCCTGACACAAAATGACCAGCTAACATTAATTGACTAATCATATCAGCAGCACATGTGAAAGTGAATGAGAACTAGTCAGGTGAAATCAAAATCATACTAATTAGATTGTAAGAGCAGACTGATTGCTATAAAAGGAGGGAAGGAAGCGCTTCCAATCATTGTGTTCTTGTTAGCAATGATTATCTCCAAAGAAACACGTGCAGCCATCATCGCTTTGCATCAAAATGGCCTCACATGCAAGGAAATTGTATACCATAGAAACATGTGGTGAAAATAATCTACAAATACTGAAGCAGCAAACTTTGCAAAACACAAAATTTATGTCACTGCCAAAACTTTTGGCCATGACTAAACGTGAATGTGCCTTGTTTTCTTTATGTAACCGCACTTCTCCTTTCTATCCAGATGAGGGCGATGGCTTCAACCCTCTGAAGATTGAAGTGTTCCTGCAGACACTGCTCCATTTGGCTGCGAAGTCTTTCAGTCATTCCTTCAGTGCCCTGGCCAAGTGAGTATCTCCTGCCAAACCTCACACAGGCCTGCCAGCGGCTGGCTCCGTGTTCCCTCTCCTTCTGCTTACAAACGCTGCCTGTAATTGCTAAAAGCACAGATTATTGAGAACGTATGAAAGCTTGTAAAATGCTCAGGTGCCGTTCTTCTGGTAAATGGCAATGGATGCATTTCTTTTCTCACTCAGGTTCCATGAGGTTCTGAAGAACCTTACAGACAGTGATGAGGGGAAACTGCACATCCTCAGGGTTCTGTATGAGTTCTGGAGGAACCATCCTCAGGTGGGATCAGTCAGACGTCTTTATTTTATATGTTGTATTGTCTTATCGAACGCCAGCCGTGGCATGTTGCCGATGTACTCTTTCAGATGACCTCCGTGTTGGTGGACAAGTTGATACGGACCCAGATCGTGGACTGTGCAGCTGTGGCCAACTGGATATTTTCTCCTGAAATGGCTCATGATTTTACCAGGTAAACCTGCAGAACGCACTTACCTGTGCAGGTGAGGTCATTGCAGCTGTAATTGATTTATGCTCATTGGTTTTATGCAGGTTTTATGTGTGGGAGATTCTACATTCGACCATCCGGAAGATGAACAAACACGTGCAGAAGATCCAGAAAGAGTTGGATGAGGCAAAAGAAAAGCTGGAGAAGCAACAGAACAAAAAGGTAGAGAAACAAATATTTTTGACTGCCAAGACACCGCATTCTGATTAGTTTTTTGCAATCCTGATCTTTGGAATTGACTGTCCTCACTGTTACTTTTGTAAGGGCTTACGTTGCATCATTTGTTTGTGCAGTGCAGACAGTTAATATCTGGAATGTCAACATTGGTTGCTGTAGTAGTAATGTAGGTGTCGGCCTCAAGCCAACAGACTTTCTCATCCAGCAACTAGTGAGGATAGACCAGACGGACAACTGGAAATTTGGCTTCTGGTTGTGTCCGTCACAATGTCTAGCCACAGAGTTGAATTCATGAGGTGCCTGAGACAACATATGCTGTTGAGGAGGGATTGCTCTATTTGTTTTTTTTTTATATCCTACCCAGACACTACTTTCCAAAAACTGCTTTCATTCAGACAAAAACAAATGTCCTATACATATATAAATGTATTTCTGACCACACATTACGATGCTTGGAATCTTTATTTATTGCTTTTCAGATTATGAAAAAAGTGTTTCCCATTCAAATATTTTCCCATCTAAAATCCCATTATTTTAGATTATTTTTATCCTTATGTCATCTTTTTTAATTTAGCTTTTAATTTACTTTTTTAGATTATCGATTTTATTAAATTAGTCATATTTTAAACCTTTTATTTTACTGTGTGTATTTGTGAAAATGAGTATGTATATTTAATCGTTACCTATGCTTCGTCAATATTACGATTATTTTAATGTGCCAGTGAAAATATTGGCTTTCTCCAGGTCTTTATCACTTTATTACAATGATTCAAAATTAAAACAACAAATGTTTACTTTCACAAGCCGTCAAGTATTTCGAGCTTGCAGCAGGAAGTTTAAAGCTTAGAGACTTCCATACGGCATCCACCCACAGCGTCTTCTGGGATTTCTCATTGGTCGATTCTCTCAAGTGTGCATTCGATGCATCCTAAGTATCAATGACAAATCTGTGTACTTTCATTCATCCTCTGTACTTGCGTTCTTTATTATTGGAATTTAACTTTGATGGTTGATGATGATGAAGTACGAGAACAGAAGGACGCACGGTTTCTCTTTTCCTGTAGCAGCGGGACAGTGGCGATGAAGAGGACATGGAGAAGAACAGTGAGGATGAGGAGGGTCAGTTGGAGGAACAGATCGAGAGGCTGCAGGAGAAAGTTGAGTCGGCCCAGAGCGAACAGAAGAACCTTTTCCTTGTTATATTCCAGGTGCGTCCATCACAATGCAGATCCATTTTATCCTGATGTAAAAAGCTTTTTTTGTTAATACATTTGTTATAGAGGCTGCATGACTACATTAAAAAAAAAGCTGCAAAAGATGTGTCCCTGTTAATGTCTCAACTCCTTTTACACCTTGTTCCTATTTGTCAGAAGAGAATAAACATTTCATTCTTTTCATGTCTTTCTCTCTCTGTGTGTGTGTGTGTGTGTGTGTGTGTGTGTAGGCTGCAGGAGAAAGTTGAGTCGGCCCAGAGCGAACAGAAGAACCTTTTCCTTGTTATATTCCAGGTGCGTCCATCACAATGCAGATCAATTTTATCCTGATGTAAAAAGCTTTTTTTGTTAATACATTTGTTATAGAGGCTGCATGACTACATTAAAAAAAAGCTGCAAAAGATGTGTCCCTGTTAATGTCTCAACTCCTTTTACACCTTGTTCCTATTTGTCAGAAGAGAATAAACATTTCATTCTTTTCATGTCTTTCTCTCTCTGTGTGTGTGTGTGTGTGTGTGTGTGTGTGTCTTTTGCGTTTCATTATGCTATTTGAAGACAGTGCCTGGAGCTAAGAGATGACAAGAACTGTTGTTATCTCTCTTTCTCTTTCAGCGCTTCATTATGTTACTGACAGAGCACCTGGTTCGCTGTGAAACGAGCGGCGTAGACATCAACACCACCTGGTACAAGAACTGCATCGAGAGGCTACAGCAGATCTTCCTCATGGTAGTCCTGATCCACTTGTTTGCCGGTCTATACTGGGTTTTGTTGGTCATTAAACATCCCTTATTTATTACCTTCAATCTTCATTGTCGTCCACAGCATTATGTGATCATCCAGCAGTATATGGGCACCCTGGAGAACCTGCTGTTCACCGCTGAGCTCGACCATCATATCCTGGCTGTTTACCAGCAGTTCTGTGCTCTTCAGCTCTGAATTCCCACAATGCATCACTTCAGACTGTCACACCTGCCTGTTTACGTGGCATTTCAAGGTTTAGTGACATCGATCGGGATCATTGGAGATGGTTGTTTTGTAAGTAGTGATATTGGGAAATCTCAGACCCTTTTTGGGCCCCTTGATATGTTTGTGTAGTGTTTCTTTTTCTTTTCATTTTTTTTCTTTTCTTTCTTTTTCTTTTTTCATTTTTCATTGTCATCGGCTCTGTGGTAAGTGCAGATCTTTTAAAATGCCTGGTGTTTAGTAAACCATGATGAAGAGCATAGTTTTACTCAAGCAACTATGGTATGAAACTACTAATTTTTATGCGTTTTATGTCATTTTGATTGAAAAATGATTGTCGAGTTGTGTTTCAAGTAATTCTTCATTATCAATGGTGTGCCTCTTAAAAGCAGATTGAGCTCTTTTGCCACTGAATGATAAAATGTCTTTTTTTTTTACAAAAATACAAAATAAAAAAAAAATTGCCCCTGCTCATGTCTTTTGTTCTTGCAAGCCTCTACGAGAAAAGAGGATGATGACTGACATATGATCATTTCTGGCTATAGCTGACAATTGTTCAAGTACTTTGTGAACTCCTCAAACAATTAAGATAAAATATACAAGACAGCCAGATGATAAATATAAAAAATTACCCTTTCTAAAAACAATCTTCTTGATTGTATAATTAATTTTATTAACATACAAATTAATGTTTTGGTAACGTTAGCAGGAATTGTAAAAGATAATGTTCAGAATAGGTTTTGAGTGGTTCATAAGCACCCTTTTGGGATTTATGTAAATGACCATCTTACTGTACACTGTCACGCTTATTACATGGCCATTTTGCTAAATAAGTAATTGGGCATTAAATATTAGAGTTGAAAATACTGTACTTCACTTAAAGTAATTGTTACCTTTTCTCTCCCAATTCTCTGAAAAACAATATGTAACTGAAGAAGAAAAAATCAGTTGTGAGTGAAAAAGTTGCAATGACATTTTATTTTTTTTATTGCGTTGTAGAAACAAAACAATTGCGAGAAAGAAAAAATGAATTCTGAGTTTATACCTCACAATTCTTTTTCTTGTAATTGTGAATTTATATCTTGCAAAAAAGTGAGATGTAAACTCAGAATTGCAAGAAAAAGTCTCACTCTTTTTTTTAATCCGTGGTGGTTATTCCAGCAATCCTTCATTTCTACTCCTACTTTAGGTAGAAAGTTAGTCCTAGGGACATTTTATTGCACTCAAATATATCTCTAATTTCATAAAATAACTACAAGCCTTAGTTTCCAACTTTAAACATTCAACAACATACTGTATGTACCTCAAAATAACTACATTATAAAAAAATTATTTAATGCATTATGTATAACAGTTAGAAAATCCCTGTACCATGTATTGCAATAAAAACATTTATGATTTGAGATTAATATTTGCATAAAACATTTGGTCTTGGTTACCTTTAACAGAAAAAAATGTTTTTGTGCATAACGAGTTTGGTTTTATGTAACATTAATTGTGTTCAGGTGGTACCATTTCTGAACAAAGTAGCATTTAAGACACATTTTCAGTGTTAATGAGGTAAAAGACTTTAAAGTGTGCGTAAACACTGTCATCAGTGGTTTTTCTTGCCGTTAGTTCAGTCCGTCCCTTTATGCATCAGTGCTGTTTGCCCAGGTGTCTCCTCCTGTTGACTGGTTTGTCACTCTATTTGGTGAGGCTGTGGCTTCCGCACGGAGTCTCCGGTAATCCGTGTGGAAAAAGCCAACAAAGCAGCAGGTGCCCAGAGTACACAGGCCTGCCATCACCAGCACTGGAACTATGTGTGTGTGCATTTAGGAGAAAGAGCAAGAGAAAGAAAGACAAATGAATGCCTGGAGCTCAGCCCAACTGTATCAACTCATCAAGGCATCAAGCAACCCAGAAAAGCCAGAAGGCTGGATTAATTTGGACGTGTTCCCATTTTAAACATTTTCCCTACCCAGGAGGAGGAAGAGGAATTGAAAATTGTGCACGAACCAGCCACACTAGACTTTCAAAGCATGGTGGGAGTTGTGACACGGTGAAGGGAGGAAACTAATCACCGCTTGAATAAGGCCATGCGCCTTTTACTGCATAACTGGGCAGTAAACACTGTGCACTGCATACTATCTTTCAGTAAATAGTATTTTAACATTTCAAATAATGCAACACTTACCTGTCCAGCTCAAATTGGCATCTGTTCCGGTAGCACATACAGATAATGGAGATTCTGCCATTGGTTTGGCCAGAGCTTGTAGCAGGAGCAGATAAAGGGCAGCCTGAATTTGTCTGATTAAACATCACATTGAACACATCAGTTCAGTCTATAAAAAGTTAGTATAAGCTTATAGGACTACTTACCCAAAAATGAAAAATTGAGCAAATTTACACACCCTCAGACCATCCAAGATGTAGATGAGTTTGTTTCTTCATCAGACCAGATTTGGAGAAATTTAGCATTACATCACTTGATCACCAATGGATCCTCTGCAGGGAATGGGTGCCGTCAGAATGAGAGTCCAAACAGCTGATAAAAACATCACAATAATGAACAAATAATCCACCCTACTCCAGTCCAATAATGTCTTGTGAAGTCAAAATCTGCGTGTTTGTAAGAAACAAATCCATCATGAAGGTGATTGTTTTTATCAGCTGTTTGGACTCTCATTCTGACAGCACCCATTCACTGCAGAGGATCCATTGGGGAGCAAGTGTAAATGCTACATTTCTCCAAATCTGTTCAGATGAAGAAATAAACTGGTTGGCCTGAGATTAAGTACATTTTAAGCAATTTTTCATTTTTGGGTGAACTATTCCTATAAGAAACATTTCTGAAACAGAATTTGTAAAAAAAAAAAAAAAAAACACGTAACTACAATAAAAAAAGTTACCCAGACACAAAGATCAATCCAGAGGATGTTGCTTCACCCACAGGGTACGAGCATTCAACTCCGAGCTCCATTGCGATGGGATATACAGAGTACCCGAAGAATCCAAACCACGCACATACTGCACCAATGATGAACTTCTGCTCACTTAACTGGGAAACCTGATGGACAGCAGGACGACAACATGTCAGGTCAAGCACATATTAACAACAGTGAAATCATTTACTCTACTCACCACCGCAAAAACCGAGCAGCCCAGTGATGTCAGACACATGTTTATTTTAGTGACTTCTGTAAACTTCTTGGTCTTGTCCACGTACAGGCCGAGGAGAAAAGCACCCAAAACACCGAATACAATAGCAACTGCACCGCACAGTCCTGCAAAGTCCTGCCACATTAAACATGTAGAGACACAGTTATCTTGACTTGATTTTCTAATACTGTACAAACTTGGCAGGTGATTGAAAGTGTTTATATAAACCATCCATCCATCCATCCAGTTCAGTAGCAGTATTAATGCTATGTTTAATACAAGGCTTTGTAAATCCAGCATTTGAAGTTAGCTAGTTAGTTGAGATTTAACTTTATTTCTAGTTATTTAACATATTTATTGGTTTATTTTATGGTTTTTTAATTTTGTTTATGGTTTGAGGTAAATGTGGGTATAATTCTTTTTGGGTTCTTACATTTGTGTAGCCCTTAACACAAAGTATCTGCTCCAGTAAGGTGGAAAAGCAAGTGAATACCCCTATTCCTGAACCAAAACACACCAGCAGGAACACATATGCTTTGTTTGTCAGCAGCTGCAAATAAAAGAGTGACAGAACGCAGTGAATCTCAGACAGCAGTACAAAATGACATAAACGCCACCTTTAATCAGAGGCTATATTTCATTAATTCTCAAAAAAATGCACATTGCTCATGCAATAAAGTAAATGAGTTGTCATGTCAGTTTGTTTGAAACTATGTATAGTACCAGTTTCACCCCCTGTAGAAAAGGTTCAGAGCTGGAGGTCACCATGCTGGCAGAAGGGGGTGTGGGGGGAACGCGTTCACGGATCCCCACTGTTGCTAGGAAACAGGCTATGGTGGCAGGTATAGCATATATCAAGAGCTACAAGTCAGACAGAGAGACGACAGGACTATAAGGGATGTGCATCATATAAGAAATAAAATAATTTTTTGCCCAAGTTCTGTCTTAAGCAGTCTTACCAGCATGAAAAGAGTATTGGTGTAACTAAGTATCATTGGAGAGAAGATATTCGCTAAGAGCAGCCCAACAGTATTAGCTGGAAAACAAAGGCGAAGAATATTACCATTCTACAGTAGGCTACAGGCATTTAAGTACCATATAAAATATGAGCTGTAAAAAGGTTACCCATGGAAGCCATCATGTTAGCTGTGGCCCTCTGGTGATCAGGGAACCAGAGAGCTGCCAGCTTGGTAGGGGCAAAGATAAAAAAAGGCTGGGCGAAGGCACACAACGTCTGGCCCCCCATGACCATAGGGAAAATGGCCCGCTCTGGGATGCAGCTTAACATGCCAATGACACGCAGGATAGCGCCCAACATGTTGAGCCATGAGCCCATGATTAGCTGTGTTTCAGGAAGAAAGTATATTTCGTAAATGTGATGAACATTTTCATCACAGCGGCTTTTTCAATTGGCTACATCCCAAATTATGTATTGTGTTTGATACCTTTCTGTGGTGGGAATGGCATTTTAAATAATTCTAAATGATACGTGTTAAGTAAATAATCTAATTTACTAAAAACTAAAACAATTTGATAACTTTTATTATACACTTCTTAAATAACACAATTAAATATTTTATTTAAAAACAAAAAGTGGATCCCATTGCAAGAAACAAAAATAATCCACGTCCAAGCACTCACATAGCAGGCAAAATATAAAAAGCCTTTATTATAAAACAGGGCTACATGTATTTTGCCTGCTATGTGAGTGCCTGGACGTGGATTATTTTTGTTTCTTGCAATGGGATCCACTTTTTGTTTTTGACATTTTCCCGCTCTGGAGCACCCTTAGTACCTGAGTACCTGAAGCGCCACTGGTCAAGACTTTTTTCTTTGAATATTTTATTTAACTTTGTTTTATATAAATGATGTTTTGCATTATTTGACAAAATAGCTTGACTGCAAAAGACAAGTACATTAACTTTTGATTAAACTTAAATTAGTTGTAAAATTATTGATTTTGACGAAAATCGGTTTGCGCATCGGAAGTGAAGTGCACGCTCGTTGCAGCTAGGTTCAATATACATTTACATGGTATATTTATATTATGCAATATAGCATAACGCTATGTATTGTATCATTTTATTTCCTATTATTTTCCCACTTGGATGTGTGTTTCATTGGATATCTATTTTTTGTTCGATTTCTGAAGAATCAACTGAAGTGAAGTGAGGTACCCAGGTGGCAGTCTACAACAAGTGAATCTAATTACTGTAAAGACAAAATGTTTTGCACTTCAAGAACCAAGAGCACAAACACAGTTAATTTAATTGAAAACTATATGATCAGTTACTTCATTATTATAACTTTATTATGATCATCACTGACCTTTATATAAACCTTTATTTTTTTTTAAATGGCATGTTGTCACATTACAGTTTTAGGCCTAACTATAATTTCTGCCAAAATACCACATTTACTTAAGTTATATTTACAATAAAACTGTGATATTAGTCAACAACATTGACAAAGAAGATGCATTATTATGTTTTTTTCCCCCATAAGGAACAAAAACTAGTTATTATTCCTTTTTTTGGGGGGTAACAGCTGGAAAACAATATTTAACAATATAGATTTGACAGTATTATCTCTCTGTATACCGAGAAGCGCAGGATTAATTATGTTTTTTTCCCCCATAAGGAACAATAACTTTAACAATGGTATTTGGCAAAAACTAGTTATTATTCCTTTTTTTGGGGGGTAACAGCTGGAAAACAATATTTAACAATATAGATTTGACAGTATTATCTCTCTGTATACCGAGAAGCGCAGTCCCAGTGTGTCCAGCACCCATGTTGTGATCAAACTGAAGAAGACAGCAACCACTATATAGACTAGCGACAGCCAGTTGACCAGATTTAGAGAGACTCGCAGATATTGTGCTGTCTGGTCGGCCACAGGTGCAAAAGTCAGCCATGCCTGTGGAGAAATTGAACACAATAAAAATGAAGGTGTAGCTTCAATGTGTACATTATTCCGATATCTAGTCCACAAAAATACAACATTCAAGAAAATACTATATATTATGTATCTATGACATTTATAAATATGAAGTGCATGGAACTGGACCAGCTTGCTCATATGACGCAAACTCTCAGTTCAACATTTAACTGCTGAAGCTGCAAAAAAACAGGAACCACAGGTCAGAAGGGCCCCTCACATGAGCTTAATATGACAAACACAGAGTGACGTGCAAGTGTATGAGCGGCAGTGGTGTAAATTGTACTGAGAAATTATGCTTGAAAATAAATTATGGGTACAGTTATACAAGTCAAGCCACATTCTAAATGAAATTTTAAGGAGTAAAAATATATTTAAATTTTCCTCCAGAATGTAACGGAGTAAAATACAAGTATTTTGTTTCAGTGGTACTAGAGTAAACACTTGATTAAGAACATTTACTTGAGTACTTTATAGGACAAAGTACATTGGCCGTAGTGAGTGAGTGAGTGTGTGTGTGAATGAGTGAGTGAGTGTGTCCTAGCACTGGGGGTTGCACGAGTTAGTGCACTCTCAGGGCTGGGTTGTGGCAGGAAGGGCATCCAGCGTAAAACATGTGCCAAATCAGTTGTGCGGATCACTCCACTGTGGCGACCCCTGATAAAAGGAAGCATGTCAAATAATGAGAGAGAGTAGGCCTACTTTATAGCCCTACTGAGCATTATTCACAGTGAGTACAGTGGCCATTTGCAGTGATGTACACAATAGCATTTATTTGTTTGCTATCAACAATATTATATGTATGCAGCAGCATGACAGATGGCAGTCAGCTGATCCCAAATCACAATACAGTCGTTTTGTGCACCACTGCACAACTTACTGGGACCATTTTTCGCATTAATTTAAATGCATAGACGCTGTTTTCACAGTCAGTGTGGAATTCCTTTGTGCACTTGGTGTAACATAAGATGCTTTCCTAAAATAAACGGTCAGTTCTGATTGTACGTAAAAAAATATTTTTGTACTAAAAAATTCTTAACACATGCCTGCAATCCAGAATCACATCTACTGGTTTAGGCTGTCATCAGATTTCCTCAAGATTGTAATCTTTAAATAAGCCCCGAATTACACCATCTGCTAAGCTTTAACACAGTGTGCCAAGACACAAGATGTAGCTTTCTCATATTTCAGATGAACAGCTTTGGACGTCTTGTACAGACCTAAACTGAGTTTATTTTCAGGGTGCATCATCATCATCACCATCCATCATTATCAGCTAGTTTGCAACCAAATGTTGGTTTGTATTAATTGATAAACTAATTAAGTTCAAATTCAAGAAAACGTTTGATCTTTTTTTTTTTTTTTACCTTTTTCTTTTGATCTTTCTTAAAATTGATGTAAATACACAGTTAAAAATAATGTTGTTGGTAATTAAATGAGAATAATTAAAATAGTTTTTACTACTTAAGTGAATACAAACCGGACAGATCATGTCAAAATTATGACACATGATAACACATGGACCTGTGAAGAGGCCAGAATCTTTTGACTTTATTAAATTTGTTTTTATTTATTTATTATTTAGAAAAAGGGATTTGTGTCTCAAAAGCGTAAAAATAAGTAATAAAAGTACCATACACTTGGGATGTGTTTTTATTGTAGTCTATATTTGTATAAATCGTATAATTCATATCTATCAGGATACATAAAAAAATTAATTATATTATATAATGTATTTTTTTATTTAAAAAAGTTGTTAAGCATAATCATTTCAATTATATTTACCTAGTAACTTTTTTCAAATGAATGAATCACATTAAATAAAGTATAATCCAGTGGCTTCTATCTGTCATCCATCCCTCCTCCCTTCCACAAAGTGTGCGCATGCGCAGAGGGGTTCTTCAGTGCGCTGTTTCGGCCTGTTTCGGCACTGGCCGGACATTTTCGCCTCTTTGTTTTACTGATAGTGGATTTAACTCGGATTCAACCCAATATCCAGCGGACCGCTCTGGCCATAAACAGGTTTGTTCCTTTAAACTTGAACCGATTCCCGCGGATCATTGCACGTATGCGTTTCCCGAGCTTTCTTTCGGATGGCAGACGGGGAGTTTTCATTTATTCTTGCTGTGTTTTTTCCGCTTGATGGCAGCTCTGCATGGCTATACGTACTGTTATATGTGCGGTCGTGCTGTATGTGTGTATACGTGTGTAAATGTGTGTGTATGGCGACGCCGGGCCCTGCAGCTCCTAACCGGGTCATCTTTTGTAAGAAGGGAAAAAGTGTAATTTAGTGTAGCTGGAGTTTCATAAGCATGCACTCCTGTGTCTGATTACAGTTCTTGTTGTTGGTTAGTTCTCTTGCCTGGAATGTTCTTGAGAGCTTCCTGTCCATCATAATCATCATCTGGCCATCTGTGTGCTGAAAGTTGGGGTTTGATTCTCTGGCAGGTTTGCATGCAAGCTAAAATGAAATCTGGGCCAGAGAAAAAGTTAAAGCCCAGAGGGTTTGTAGGGGAAGCATGTGCAAACCTGCACCCCAGACTCCTGGAGTAGGAACAACCAACAAGTCCTGCTTCATGTGTTTGGACACATTCACTTTTGTGAATGCTTTACATTTTAGTTGGGGGGACGGCAAACAGGATATAGTTGTTACAGTATAGACAATTTTCTGTTGTCCCAAAGTTGTAGGGGGACATGCCCCCCATATGTCCCATGGGATCTACGCTATGTCCCTACATGATGGACGTATTGAGTTGTCATGTCTGGACATTGGTTGACATCCACATTGATTTGGTTTCTCTTGAGAATCTGCTGTGAAATTTCTGTGTTCTGACATTCTAATAATCATGTTGACCACTGAAAAGTGATTTATCCTACGTCCAGATGTACAGTATGTTGGTTTAGAGTGTTAAAAAACATTTTTTAATATTTTTAAATGTCTTTGACAGGTTCACACGCACACACATAGTCGCTGACATAACTAGTGAGTCAAACATTCACATGATGTTTCATTAATGCATGATTAATCGCTTAGTCAATATCATGCCTGTTGTCTGATTATTTGTTGTGATAGGCTGATGAAGTCATGAGACACGCGTTATGCTTATAAGTTTAAAACACTTTTATGTCCTTTTAGTACTGGCTTAAGCATGTGGCCTATGGCTATTGCACAGTCCTCTCTAATGTGCCAGCAACAGTTAAGTGGTTTTCAGTGAAAACAAAGCCTTTCAGTTTGTCCATGTTTTTAGTGCATATACCCAGAAAAGTGAGTTCTAATACTGGTCCAGCCTGCGGTCTGGCATTAAGCAGTGTAGACAGTTATTCACGCTGATGTGAAGTTATCTCACGTTAAACAAAATGAGTTTAATACTGAGCTGGTGAAATGTGACCCTGTTTTTGCTGAGGTGTTGGCTTACATTTACAATTCTGTAGATTTGATCAGGTAGATTGAAGGCATTAAAAACTGAAAGCATCTTCTAGTTCTAGGGTAACGTGTGATTCAAGTGTGAATTCACTGAGGTTTTTTTGTTGTTGATTCAGCTGTCACTTCATAAACTGTTAAAATGTCATTCTTCAGTTTTGCTTTAATCATCTGTTCAGCTTAATAATTTAAGAGATTTTAAGAGATTTTGTAAGCCTTTTTAAGAGATGTGATGTATCAAGGCTGATCTTTTTTAAAATGAGTTTGATTCTTTTTTGCTGAAAATATTGTTTTTAATTGGTGTCAACCAATATGTTTTTTCCCCATAGGCTCCAACATAGACTCATTGGAAAAATGTGCTCTTCCTACATTTTTGCAAAACTCCAATAACATACACTGAACAAAATTATAAACGCAACACTTTTGTTTTTGCCCCCATTTTTCATGAGCTGAACTCAAAGATCTAAGACTTTTTTTCTATGTACACAAAAGGCCTATTTCTCTCAAATATTGTTCACAAATCTGTCTAAATCTGTGTTAGTGAGCACTTCTCCTTTGCCGAGATAATCCATCCACCTCACAGGTGTGTCATATGAAGATGCTGATTAGACAGCATGATTATTGCACAGGTGAGTTTGCATAATCAAAGAATTTCTGCACGAACTGTCAGAAACCGTCTCAGGGAAGCTCATCTGCATGCTCGTCGTCCTCATCGGGGTCTCGACCTGACTGCAGTTCGTTGTCGTAACCGACTTGAGTGGGCAAATGCTCACATTCGATGGCGTCTGGCACTTTGGAGAGGTGTTCTCTTCACGGATGAATCCCGGTTTTCACTGTACTGGGCAGATGGCAGACAGCGTGTATGGTGTAGGGCTGCATGATAAATCGCTTGTGATATTTAATGTGCATCTTGTCAGAAAGCCGGTTCTGTAATCAGCGGTAAATCTCCATCACGTGCGTGCTTTCACATTGAGCAACATTAACTACACAGAGCCGTTGTTCACTGACGAGCTGTGCAAAAAATCGCGCGAATATGAACGTGGTTTTGCGCAGCTCGTCAGTGAACAACGGCTCTGTGTAGTTAATGCTGCTCCATGTGAAAGCACACACGTGATGGAGATTTACCACTGATTACAGAACGGCTTTACTGAACAGATGCGCATTAAATATCGCATGCGATTTATCGTGCAGCCCTAGTATGGCGTCGTGTGGGTGAGCAGTTTGCTGATGTCAACATTGTGGATTGAGTGACCCATGGTGGCGTTGGGGTTATGGTATGGGCAGGTGTATGTTATGGACAACGAACACAGGTGCATTTTATTGACGAGATCCTGAGGCCCATTGTTGTGCTCATGTTGCAGCATGATAACGCACGGCCCCATGTTGCAAGGATCTAAGTGTTGTGTTTATAATTTTGTTCAGTGTACCTGCACATTTCACTGCAGCTTCCATCTGAAATGAACAGTGAAGTGAAACACCAACAATATTTATTCCTTTTCACTCAAATTATGTTTGTTGGGGCAGATTATTGATTAATGAAGATTTATTTTCACACTGTCCCTTGCACAATACTATGTTACCTCAAGACACGTGATTTGTAAACTAATACATTTTGACATTTGCATCAAATAACCAGCTCCATTGTATGGCTTTTCTAATGTAGTAAACTTGCTCGGTAGCTCACCAGGTACAACATTACACTTGCAATGCGGAGCACTCCGGCCCAGTGAAACATGTAGGGTGGAGTTTAGTGTAGGTGGTGTGTTATTTTCAAACTTGATTAAGCATTAACCGTTTTTTAGCTCCACTCACTCGCTGGACATTTAATTTCCGAACTGCTGCGATACGTACATGAACCAACATAATAAAATGTGGCCGAATTCACATTTGTCTGTATCTGATAAAACTGAACATGCTTTTAGTGCCACTCATAGGACATTACACTATGAAAGTGTTACAAAATGTGCAAGAAGCAAAGTAATATTCTGCAGAAATATTGCCACAGGCACATTTTTACAATGAGCCTGGATTGTTTTGTCCAATGCCTTATGGTATATGAAGACAGTATATAATTAAATAAAGGCACATGAGAAGTTAAATTAGGGCTGTACGATGAATCGCATGCGATATTTAACGCGCATCTTGTCAGTAAAGCCGGTTCTGTAATCAGCGGTAAACTCCATCACGTGCGGGCTTTCACATGGAGCAGCATTAACTACACAGAGCCGTTGTTCACTGACAAGCTGCGCAAAACATGCGCAAAATATGATCGTGGTTTTGCACAGCTTGTCAGTGAACAACGGCTCTGTGTAGTTAATGCTGCTCCATGTGAAAGCCCGCATGTGATGGAGTTTACCGCTGATTACTGAAACGGGTACAGAAATAGCGCATGCGATTTTATCGTGCAGCCCTAAGTTAAATGAATACTTGTTTTGCATATTTAACGTAATTTTTTTTTTTTAAACGGACATTTCTATATTCCAAGTGTTATCGACCAATGCTAATAATATCAAAATTAACCAAGATTGACTGATTAATTGGCCTGGCCAGTATCACTAGTTTTCAGGGTTGTCCATTTCAGGTTTTATTTATGTTTTATGCCAATTTTAGATGATAACTCTCTGTTGAAGTGCTCTAACCCTGTTAAAGTTATCAGGTTGCCTTAAGGTCTTTTGTTTTTGCCTAAGTGTTGTGCAATTTCTACTCCTCTTTCATAAGCATCCAGGGTCATAGTGGATTAATTCTGCTGATACACTTTTAGTCCCACTTCCGTAAATGTGGGTCATGTCAGAGCTAGGGTCAGAGAGGGCCGATCCAAATCCGAGATTGTGTGTATTATTCTGAAGCCATACGATCAGTGGCGGCTCGTGGGTTTTAAAATAGAGGAGGCACACTAATTGTATTGGTCTGGGATCCCTGTCGATTATTATTATTATTTGCTTAACCACTTTAAAATGGCTTTTTGGTTGCTTTTAGTCAGAAAACGTAAAGAAAACGATACATACAGCAAGATAATATAATTTCACTTACCTGGCCTATCACTTGAAGCAAACATCCATCCCTTCTTAAAAGTCTGTGTTAAAAGAGAGCTGCCTGTTGTTCCATTTAATTAAGCCGACTGCTGTAGCCTATATCCAGCTTAGGCTGTTTTCCCTAAATTTATATATATATATATATATACTGTTTGAATGACAGCTTGGTAAATCTGTTGGCGATCAAATATTCAATATCACTACTCTTCATAAGTACTTGGTACATTATCAGCGCGGCAGCAGACGTTCAAACTATTATCATGTAAGTTACGTCTCTGTGATGATTGGTTGATATCAGAAGGGAGGCTAGCCTCCCTTACGAGGTTTCTTTTCTCAACACTCCTCAGCGCTGAAAGTGAACACTCGATGCTGATTGGCTAATTTCTTTTACCAACGGAGGCACGAGAGCTCCGCGCTCTCCCGGCCTCCCCTTCCCTTTCTCTATCACCTAGCGGTTGCAATTACATCAGCAGATTCGGCACATTCGCGATAGAAAAGCGGCGCTTTCACGTTATGGTATTACAACTGTGAAATTGCAAACAAAAAATACACATTCTGAGACATGAACTGAAATGAATTGTGAATTTTATTAACATTAAATCGTCCTCCTCCTATTTTCACCTCATAATTATGGTATAATTATCCCCCGACGAGCCACCACTGCATACGATAAGGGTTACTCCACCCCAAAATGAAAACTTTGTCATTAATCACTTACCCCCACGTTGTTCCAAACCCGTAAAAGCTTTGTTCGTCTTCAGAACACAATTTAAGGTATTTTGGATGAAAACCGGGAGGATTGTAACTGTACCATTGACTGCCAATTAAATTACACTGTCAAGGTCCAGAAAAGTATGAAAGACATTGTCAGAATAGTCCATCTGCCATCAGTGGTTCAACCGTAACGTTATGAAGCGACAAGAATACTTTTTGTACATGAAGAAAACAGAAATAATGACTTTATTCAACAATTCGTCTCCTCTGTGTCTCTCCGCATCACCGTAGCGCCATTCCGCTGAACACAAGCAGCGTACGCTCTTCTGTGTCAGTCGCGCTGCACGGATGCACTGTTTTTGTTCAAATCAAAGCGTAAATACACGTAGAAACTATATCCCTTTAATGTGAGCTACATATGAATATTTAAGTCCTTACATTAAAGTTCACACACTCTTTTCTCCGCTGTGGCTGTCAGTCATTCGTTCAGCCTTTAAACCGTGGTCGCATTCGGTTACGACAGTCAGCTCGGTAAAGCTCTCTCCAAGATCATTCTGTGTTCCCACTATTATATTTGATTTGTAAATAAATGTCTATGATTTTGCCAAAATGACTTTATCTTTGTAACGAATCAGCTCATGGGAAATATGAATAATTAACCATAACTAGTTATAATTAATTATGAATATTACTATAAATTGTTTTTAATGCGCACAGTAACTGAAATTTAAAACTGATAAAAGAAAGGCTCAATAACTGTTGCACAGATATAATTTTTTTTATCTTTGTGCTTTGCACTTTTTAATGCAAAGCGCTGCGTGTTGCTTCAAGCGTATCAAATGGTGCGGTATCGGTATTGGCCAATACGGAACCGTAGGTATCGGAATCGGTATCGGAGGTGAAAAAGGCGGATCGGAGCATCCCAAGTCAGAGCTTGTGTTGTTTCCTGTATACATCTTCACCCAAAAATTTTAATTGTCATCATTTACTTACTCTCACATTGCTGCAAACGTATGATTGTCTTTTTTTCTGAATGAGATTATAGGCATAATATTTATGCTGCTACAAGTGAACATGGATGGATGCTGTCAAGTTCCAAACATGACAAAAACGCACCATAACAATATGCTAAAGCCATGTGATAGCTTTTGTTTGAGAAACTGATACAAATGTAAGCCACATGGACTACTTTTTTACTACTTTGTCACAATGTCCATCGCTGTTCACTTTATTGTCCTGAAAACAAGTGTTGTATAGATTTTGTGCTGAAATTCTCATTTTGCCTTTTATAAAAGAAAGAAATGAGAGTAAATGATAACAGTTTTAGGTGTGAAGCAAAGTGTTTAATTTGTAAACCAGGCTTAATCAAGAGCTGGTAAAAAGTGGCACGTTAATGTTGTGCTACTGCCATAGCACAAGAATGCACATTAAATGACAACCCCTGGGTTTTCAAATAGCTACTCATTCTTATAAGCAGTGTGAGGGGAAGTGAATCACAGTATTGGCTCAAGTTTCCCCATATAATGATGTTGTCAGTCTTTCAGGATACAGTCAACATGCTACTTGGGTGCTTTGTATGTATTTTATCTCAAGGAGACAACCTTCAAACTCCGAATCTTTCTGTGTGATTATACATTCTGGAACACAAACAAGATTCAAGTCAATGTAAAAGTTCCTCCTATAGCCTGTAAAAGGTTTTTAGAGAGCTGAACAATGCATTCCTTGTTAAAGGATTTCATGCAATAAGCCGATGAACCCAGATTAAGTGTGATTTTTATGTTTTTTTAATGAACTATACTGGAATTTAAGAGTTATGGTATTTTAAATCGTGCCGCCTTGTCTGATGAACTTGATGAAGCCAGATAAGTCTGATAAGAAAGTGTCTGCTAAGAAAGAATGGACAGACTAATGAATTATTTAAAAGTTAATGTAGCCTACATCTTAATGTGTGGTAATGGGGCCACATCAATTATTGCTTTTATGAAATGGTTGCAACATCTACACTGGTTTATCACAAGAAATTGTTTGGCTAAACGGCTTGTGTGTTGAAATACTTTTCACACTATTGATTCTGATTAAGTATTTAAACTAGAAATTGTGGCTTGGGCTGTTTCCAGTTGGCTAATAGAGTAACAAGGTTCAGTTTGTTTGTGTAAGACATACATATTTTTACAATATATTCGACTGGACTTTCACTGAGTTGCTTAAAAATACTGCAGGTTTCAAGAGATATTTAATTGATCAAATTGATCATAATTTTCTGTCAGTCTGACTTCAGTATCTTTGTTCTTTTCTGTTTCTTTTGTTATATGAATTTTGTGAAAACTTCGGAAAATGTTTTGAAGTGATTTATACTGTAATGTGACTTCATGTGCATTGATAAATTGTCATTCCTGCTCACAAATAAGACCAGGAAATGTGTATTAAGACAGTAATTGGGGTCAGTTATGATTTTATATAGATGTTTTAAGTGTTTGTAAGGTGACATTGTTATTATGAGTTCAGTGGATTTTAGGTGTTACTAGTTAACATCAGTGACTTAAACTAGATTTTAAGATGCTAGATTTACTAACAAAAAAGTGCCTTGGTATTATATTTTGGACATTGTACAGTCATATTCTTGGAAGTACCTTGTACTACCATGCAAATTTAAGTACTCCATCACTCACCATATCAAAGTACCATGTTTTTACAATCTGATATCATTGCTGTTCCACGGTACCTCCACTATACTTTTTTTTTTTTTTTTTTGTAAAGGTTTATTGAATCTGTCATTTCATAATTAATTAGGCCAGGTGCTCTTGCACAGTGAAAAGCAGTATTATCAGGTTGCTGAATGACATCAGTAAATCTCAATTGTTCAGCAATCTTATAGTCCAGCTCTGTAGGCATAGAGTCGCTCCCAGCTCCTGAAACAGACCCGACACTCCTCAATTGATGATTTTTTTAGCATGAGGCCATAAAAGATTGTTTGTAACAAGCGTGAACCACTATTTTTGTCTGATTGCGGGGCCGTGTTCATTTAAGCGTTGAGGTCGCACACAAACCCATTTCTCCAGAGACAAAACTGCTCCGCTTAGTAAGTCTGTCATACTGTGGTGCCTCATTAGCTCCTTACAGAGCGCTTCATACAGCTGGCAGCGTCTGTGTGCCTGGCCATCTCAGAGCACTTCAATAGTCGCTGATGGATAACAGCAGATCCTTTGTAGCAGCAAATGTGTGAGAAACTGGGCTAAAGGTGTTACTGCTGGACACTTTCTATGAAAACTTTTGACACACCCTGTTATGGAAGCCATATTCACCTGTGGCATATGAGATGCCCTTTCTTTAGGGTCAGGTAAGGGCATTTCCTATGACCACTTGCTCGAGTGCTGCCCATTTGTCAAGGCAGTTTCTGCTCGTAAACCTCACTGTGTGTCCTGGCCGAACATGGATTTTGGTTTCTCTTGTAGAAAGCTCAAGCTGAGACTGGATTTGTGATAATCTTTGACTGCATGTGTAATGGAGAGCTGTGTCTGGAGTAAGAGAGGTTTAAACTGCCCTCAGGTTTATTCTGCTGCACTATTTAGTGTTTCAAATGCTTGGTTTCTTTGGCTTTTTTATGTCAAATAGTTTAGCTTCATGAGGTATATTAAACATTGTTCTGGTGTAAACCTGAGTAAGTTTTGTGGAGCACAAAAAGGAAAAAAAAACAAAACACACTCCTCTTTTTTTTTTTTTTTTTTACAATGACGGCTTGTCGTGACCAGATCGGTCAAGCTCCTAAAAATGACATAAAAACAACTTGTGCTCCATATTTTTTTTCATTGTGATAAGAGCACAACAAAACATACTAACTTTGGCCAAAGTTAGTGTCGTTGTACAGAAAAGAGAAGTGAGAAATTTGTCCTTTTGTATTTAAAATACAAGAATATGCATTTGAAACGGCATGAGTGTTAGAAAAAAAGTTGTTTTCGGTGAACATCAGTTGCTCAACTGTAAGTTACCATACCATATACGGTGAATAACTCTAAATTGTTTATATGTATAATATGTCATTTTTATAATAAAAAAAAAAAACAGTAAAAAGATGTTTCCAGAAATTCCTGTGTGACACATTATGATTGTTTTATTTCTGCTTGTTTTTGTTTTCAGTACAAGTTAAGGTGTTTTGTAATAGCCTATATTCTGTTTTAAAGTTTATTGCACCAAGTTTGTGTTATTATTGCCTGTAATATTGTCACCATATTTTCTACAGGGAATTTTACACATTTTTTTACTCAAAAATCACACCAAAATATTTGAAAATAGAATATGTGCATAACCCATTGACTAATGTTGGTAATTTCAAAATAACCAAATATTGGTCAGTTAATTGAGCAGTCTATAATTACCAATCAGTCACAGACAGCATTCGCTGTAGTTGTTTTCGGTGAACTAAAAATTTTTTACAGAAAGAAAAAAGCAGTAAAAAGCTATCAATTGCTCAACTGTAAGTTACCATACCATATACGGTGAATAACTCTAAATTGTTTATATGTGTATAATGTCATTTTTATAATAAAAAAAAAAACAGTAAAAAGATGTTTCCAGAAATTCCTGTGTGACACATTATGATTGTTTTATTTCTGCTTGTTTTTGTTTTCAGTACAAGTTAAGGTGTTTTGTAATAGCCTATATTCTGTTTTAAAGTTTATTGCACCAAGTTTGTGTTATTATTGCCTGTAATATTGTCACCATATTTTCTACAGGGAATTTTACACATTTTTTTACTCAAAAATCACACCAAAATATTTGAAAATAGAATATGTGCATAACCCATTGACTAATGTTGGTAATTTCAAAATAACCAAATATTGGTCAGTTAATTGAGCAGTCTATAATTACCAATCAGTCACAGACAGCATTCGCTGTTGACGCTTCGCTCCTAGTGCTTGTTCAAATAGGGCTGCTTTTCCCAAAAGCATCAGAAGCAGAAACTAATGCCACCACTGGTCTCTGCGATCAGCTGTAGACTCACAATGCATTTGGGAAACAAAGCCCAGATCAATGCTTATCAGCAGAGAAACAATCGGGAGTTATTTCATAATAAACAAATTGCACAACTGCTCAAAATGTTGACATCAGTAAGAATTTTAAAGAAAAGTAATACTTTTATTTAGCACGGATGCATTAAATTGATCAAAAATGACAGTAAAGGCTTTTTCATTTTTACTATAGGCTATATATATATATATATATACACTGCACAGCATAAATGAGTACACCCCCTCTGATTAAATATAAAAGATGTATTTTCTTAATGATCACTAATATAATTCATAGAAAGATGGCAAAATTGAAATGTATTAAACATATTCTTAATATAAAAATAATATCTTAATATCTTAATAAAAACAGAGAAATACATGCCATTAATATCTGTAAAATAAGAAACTTAGCCAGTTTTTGTTTAAATGAAGGATTGCAGAATTGAGTACAACCTAGATTTAATTCAACCAAGTGTAATATTCTAGAACTTAATATGTCCTCCATAACTCTAAGTACACTGCTCTGACGCTTCTTGGCACTGAGTGTACAAGTTCATGACAAATGTTCACATCTGTGCTGTTTAACTCCTGGAGGACGACCTCCTTAAATGCCCTGGTCTTTAATGTGGAGTGTTGCTCAGCTCGTCTCTACAGAATC
>NW_015505999.1:363991-367246 GCF_001515645.1 Sinocyclocheilus grahami
TAAAGTGTCACTCTTTTCACAGCTTTTGCCGGCTCTGAGACACTTTCACAATGTTTCTCCTGCTCTTTTTACAGCAAAAACTCACACATTACTAAATGAAAGCTTAAAGTGAAGACCTGATTATTTCTGGGGCCTTTTCATAAGTCCATTGTTTTAGAATTTCTGTGTTACTTTGGCTATATTTTCACACTTAAAACAATAACTTGGTATTCCTCTTGTACCATTGTCCTCTTTTATGCTAATAAATAAATCTCCTGACAGTTCTCTCTGAAGTGGTTTCATTGTTGTCAGCATTAAATCCGAGTATAATTCAGTGGGCCATATAACACTTAATTATCAAGAAATTGCTTACCTTTAACAGTTTTGGTTCAACATACTTACCTGTTGATCAATACTTGCTTTAACCTTAAACCAGATTTTTTTTAATTTAAATTTTTTTTATTTAGTAACTTTCAGGAGGGTGTACTCATTTTTGCAACACAACATTTTATCACTTTGATAAGAAAATGTTAATTTCTTGAATAATTTTAACATTCTTCTTTGGTAATTGATCAAACAGACTTGCTGGAATATTATATCTCTAAAAAACAATGTTTTATATATATATATATATATATATATAACATTGTTCATCAAATTCTGAAAAATGTATCATGTTTTCCATACAAATATGAGGCAGCACAACTGTTTTCAATATTGATAATAAGCAGAAATGTTTCTTGAGCACCAAAGGATCATGTAATTATGCCTAATTCATTAATTATGTGGAAAATTGAGCTTTGATCACAGATGCGTTTTAAATTACATTTGAAAATATATTGCAATAGAAAATAGTTATTTTTAATTGTTATATTTCACCATATTGCTTTTTTACTGTATTTTTATTCAAATAAGTGCAGCCTTAGTTAGCATGGTTAGAGACTTCTTTCAAAAACATTACAAAATCTTACTGACCCCAATCTTTTGAACAGTATAGTGTACATGTTATATTTATTTTAATTAGGCTGTGCAAGTAAGTTTATTTAAACTGGTTGTTAAAAGTTGAAATGGATTGTGTTATATTCTGTAATTGCTGTTAATAAATCTGTCAGAAAAAAACTTTGTTAGGGCTACAACAGCCTGGCAGCTTTTTAAAATCGTAACCATGTTAAGTTAGTATAACTACTGATTTTATTCTTTTTATAATTTAAAAGATCAGTTTAGTTTAGCGGTATCGCTATCGATATTGACGATGCTGGGCTTGAAAATATCGGATCGGATCGAAAATAAAATAAGAGTTATCGCCCATCCCTACCTGTGAGTTGTCCTAGTTACGATGCTGCGCTTTTGCTTCTGTGTGACTAACATATTTTGTTATTTTGATTAGATAATCAAGTGTGATGGTGCGTTCAAGTCATGTCGGATAGATCGTATTTACGAGTTGAACGACACCACAAAGTCATTATTACGAGTGGGAAACTAAATTTTCTTTAAGCCCCGAGTTTCTGAGTTGGGGGTGTGTCAATGAGAAACATGGCGGAATCCAGCATGACTTGAAATTAAATGGTAACACTCCATTTGAAACTAAGGTTTATAAAAGCTGAAGAAGTATTGTTCCTTGTTAAAGTGTGCCAATTTTAACTTTTACATTTACTAAATTTATTAAATTTATTTTTTTTAAATGTATTAATTTAGTTTCATTTACCTAAATTTTAATGTAAGTTCATACCGATAGTGAACAGATTGCTGTTTGGCTGAGGGTGTTTGAAGTCCTGTGGTTCTGAGTGTACTGAATGAAGAGCTTGGGTTTAAGGTTTTTTTTTTTTTATTTGCGTCTTGACTGTAAATTCTCTAAAATTTCTTATCTGGAATTCTTGTTTGTCATGATAATGATAACACATGTTTGGTTTTGTTCTTTTGTTGTCTGCGTTCAGTGACGATGATAAAATGCAGAGTGTTTACTTCAGTAGGTTTAATGATAAGAACATGACAATTCATACCATCTCTGGTCAAAGTCTCAAAAGTGTTTTCATTCACAATGTACAGTTGTGTGTATGTTCTGTTTGATTTTGCTCTAAGCAGTACAGCTGTGATACGATGGTTTCCAGTCACAGCTCAGTTCCTGTACAACCCCTAGCATGATGGTTTTGCTCCAAACGCAAACTAACAACTGATTCAATTTGCACCAATGTCAGTTTGATCCTTCAAATTGTGGAATCAAATGTTGGACACTCTGTGTGGCAATGATCTAACTATATTGGCCGTGTTATTTTAAAACCCTCTGAGATTCGTGTGGCTCCAGTCTGCAGGCTGCGATAGGCACCGTTTCCTGTATTGTAATGAGATCTGTTTTCTTTCATGTCACTATATTACCACAACAAAGTAAAGTGGCGCCCTCAGCAATGGTAGATTAAATTGCTGTTGATTTGTTCAAGAAATGTAGTTCTTAAACTGGAATTTGAGAAGTCTAGAGCCTAAGTTTACAAAGAGAATTACTGAAGTCAACAATGTTATTCACAACCATTTTTTACTTACGATGCATTTCTGAGTGAAACAGGATATTCATTAAACAAAAGTGGGCCAAGCCTTGATTTGATCCATTGGGAATGGCATGAATTTAAAAAAATGCTAGTTGTCACCTGTTAGTTGAAATTTCTATACTTTAACATGTTCAACTGTTGGTTCTGCTGTGATTCTAATGATACACACTTAACTCATATATCCATTAGTCTTGCTGCGATAGGTGTTTTCGGTTATACCGGTGTTAAGCCGCAACACCGGTTATGTCATTTGCCTACCGCGGCACCTCCCCCACCGTCGTTTAGATTTTTTTTATAGTAACAAAAATAATTTAGCCTAGTTCAGTAAGAGGACAGACACTTTTAAAAACTAGGCCTAAACGCTCAATGCAGCGTGCCGAACCGTGCGCGAACGACAGTGCACCACGGAGCAGGAGTCGAGCTGACTGACAAGAGTGAGGTGAGAAAGACAAGACAATGGCAGGAGATTGTTTAGAAAGGAAATGCAAAGGCACCTGTTTGGCAATATTTTAGATTTTGAAAAGCCTATTGACTGGAAGTTTTTTTTTTTAAACATTCGTTTCTTAATTATTTGGTTCCACGTTGTTTCCCGATTACTTGATTTAAACTTTGTGTTTTTTATTTATTTTATTTTACATCAAGGTATGTATGCTGTGCATCCAAGCTTTCTTATTCATTTTGCTAATAAACGTTCTATGTTTCTTATTTATTTGGTTCCACAGTGTTTGCTGATTTT
>NW_015505999.1:367317-373313 GCF_001515645.1 Sinocyclocheilus grahami
GATGCAGGTGTTTTTTTCCCTGTAGGTTTTTTAAATTAAAAAAGTATACAGTTTTCATAATGTTTAGTGAAATTATGAAAGATTATGGTAGTCTGAGGTGGGATGGGGGGCAGATTTTTTTTTTTATAGGTTTAAAGGGGGGCGCGACCAAAAAAGTTTGAGGCCTTTGAAAGTGAAGAAAAGAGGGAAACTCGAACAAACTAACACCCCCCCCACTCCAACCCCAACGGTGATACCGGAGTTGTCACATGTCGATTAACCGGTGGGAAAATTTCCTCACCGTCACAACCCTAATATCCTTAGATGACCTACATTCATGTCTTTGGTTTAAGTGCACTAATTTCACAGGCTAGCGAACAGACAGAAACTCCCAACTAGGAGTCTCTGTGTCTGGACTCAAGCAGGCCAGCAACAAACATGTGTGGGCATCTCAGAGAAGTGTCAGCAAATTGTTATCAGTATCAGTGATATTTTATTTATATCATCAATTATATTATGTTGGTGATAACGTATATTGATATAATAGTAGTAATAATAATAATTTATAATTGAATTTTCCCAGTTGTAACTGAAACATTTATTGGTCACCGACATAATTAGGGCTGCACGATAAATCGCATGCAATATTTAACGCGCATCTTATCAGTAAAGCCGGTTCTGTAATCAGCAGTAAATGTCTACAGAGAACTACACAGAGCCGTTGTTCACTGACGAGCTGCGCAAAACCATGTTCATATTCGCGCGATTTTTTGCGCAGCTCGTCAGTGAACAACAGCTCTGTGTAGTTAATTCTGCTCAATGTGAAAGCACGCACGTGATGGAGATTTACCGCTGATTACAGAACCGGCTTTCTGACAAGATGCGCATTAAATATCGCATGCGATTTATCGTGCAGTCCTAGACATAATCATGCTTTGTAATCAACAAACAGTTTTATCTTAAAGATGTTGCATACCTTTATTGCACATTTTTTGTAACCTCATAGTACAGTTTTATGGAAAAAAAGCTCCATACTATTTGCAATTTGGCTTAATCTTGAAAACGGAAAATATTATTTACTGAAAACATTCTGGAAGGGCAAAGGGGGAAAATAGTATATTTGCTTGCAATCATTTTGTGTATAAATGTGTGTAAATAAATGAATGCCTGTGTGTTTTTGCAGCTGTGTGAAGTGGAGCACAGGATGCAGAGTTAACACCACCCTGTGTCTCGCAGAAGAAGCCCTGCTGCCAGACCCTCAGTAGTAGACACATGGCGGCATTGGGGGTAAGTGAATCGATTCCTTTTGCGCTGCACAATGTTTAATCTGACTTAAAAGCAATAGTTTAAAAAAAAATGTACTCACCCTCAGGGCATCCAAGATGTAGATGAGTTGAACTGATTGAACAAATTTGGAGAAATGTAGCATTACATCACTTGCTCCCCAATGGATCTTCTGCAGTGAATGGGTGCCGTCGGAATGAGAGTCTAAACTGATAAAAACATCACAATAATCCACACAACTCCAGTCCGTTGATCAACATCTTGTGAAGTGAAAAGCTGCTTGTTTGTAATAAACATCCATTATTAAGATGTTTTAACTTAAAATGGCCACTTCTGGCAAAAATACCATAAAATGTGTTATATCTGTCCATAATTCATAATAATGCTTCCTCCAGTGAAAAAGTCCATCGCCTGCTGTTCCTCTCACATCAAAATCCACCAATTTAGAACTGTTTTTATTTGTAAACTGTGCTTGATCTGTTTCATTCCATTTCACTTCTGATTCATGCAAGATGACTTTTTCACTGGAAAAAGAAGTAAATAGACGTAATTTAATGGATAGACTTGTATTTTAGCCAGAAGCATGGTTTGAAGTTAAAAAATATCTTGATGGATTTTATGTATTACAAAGATGCAGGTTTTCACTTCACTGGAGTTGTGTGGATTACTTCAAAGATATTCAAAGATTATAATCTTGTATATTCTGAAATTTAAGTCTTTATTTCCTTAATAATCATCTCCTCTGCCAGAGCTCACAAACTACATTTGTGCTTGTTTAAATAAAAAATTGTGTCGTCATACCTTTTAAGAGTATGTTTATGCTAAGCATGTTATTGACTAAAAATTGTATTGTGACATCTGTTGTGTGACATCCATGGCCCTTGTGTAATGTGTTCTTAATACTTGGATTTGACTTTTTTTTCTGAATAATGCATTGACTTATGGGTAAATTAATGGCTTTGAAACTGCAACTTTTATTGAAGCCCACTAATGTGAGAGTGTAATATTCACTGCAGCCCGTGGCAGTTCTCTGTCCTCATTTAACACTGCACTACACTGATTATGTTATTGCAACATGGCTGGTGGCTGAATTCATGACTGAGGTTTGAAAATCTTTTATGAGGAAGTGTCATCACATAAAACACCTGTGGTCATGCCTAACTGAACACATTTAGCCTACCTAAAACGGCTCGCTCTAACACGCACCCACATGTCTACGTCACGATGTGGGAAGATTTGCATAACGCCGCCCAAATGTTCACTCAAAGAAAGAAGGCGTAACTTTTATTCTTGCTGAAGTATTGTTGTTGCCGCCGGTTCCATGTCGTGAAGGTGCTGTGTTTCGTTGTGAAAGCGAAACTACTTTGTTTGGCCTTCCAAAAGAGGATGATATCCGCTTCGTCATGCCTAGAGCTGATCCGTGCTGGTCGCTGAGGGAATACATCAACTTCGCGCTGTGGATCGCCGGATCGGCTTTCACCGTGGCCGAAGCGGAGTCCAGCCGGGGGTCGTCACATGTGGTTGCCGCAAGCCAGCCGGACGCTCCTTCATCGAATCCGCCGGCCGCGCCGTTCTCAAGCCCGCCCGCCTGCCTCTGCTCACTCTAGCCAGCCTCCGCATACTCTAGGCCGCTGTGTGTTTCGTTGTTAAAGCTAAACTACTTTGTTTGGCCTTCCAAAAGAGGACACGACTAGAAATCAGTGGTTAAGTTGTATTTACAACACTGTTCCAGAACACTTCAACCCAAATATTCAAATGTGTCCAGCGCATTTTATGGAGGACTGTTTCCTGATCCTGGTAGAGTTGACCACTATGTTCTACAACTGTTCTGACTCACAGACTGTAAGTACGTTTTTTTATATTTACAGAATTTGCCACTGACGATTCAAACGCGAGTTTTGGGCAGTGTAGAGTAGGGCTTGTTGTTTGTCATTTCTCCGATCACAAATGCAGACATGGTTTTGTTTACGCGGTGCAATGCAACGCAATGCGTAAAAAGACAGTATAAGTCATTATAATCCGTAATTATGTCCCCCCTGGAGGCAACGAATGCCTCGTTTATAATGGGTTTTCATGTTTTTGTCTCGTCGCTCCGGCTGGACAGGACATCACAATATGGTAAGGGGCGTAACATTTCCGTCACACGCTTGAGGTATTCGGCCAATCACAACGCACTGGATAGCTGGCCAATCAGAGCACACCTCGCTTTTCAGACTGATGAGCTTTGTAAAAATCTACGCGTTTCAGAAAGGCGGGGCATAGAGGAGAAACAATAATGTACAGTATGTGGAAAATAATGTGTTTTTTGAACCTTAAACCGCATAAACACATTTCATTACACCAAATACACAAAATAATTTTCTTTTTAGCAACATCATATGACCCCTTTAATATGGATATCAAAATTGATTCATATATTAAAACAGGGATTTCAGACAATCTCTGATCATTCACCACAAAATTTTAATGGATGATATTGTGCAAATTCCCACTTGATTCTAACACATTTTTTTCTTAAAAGCTGAATCAAAAATATCGAAGCAACATTGATCTAATTATTTTCTTTCCAGAGGGCCACTGGAGTGGTGAATAATCTGTTTAATCTGTATTGAATATGAGCAGCATGTGTCCTGGCACGGATTGTACTTCAGTTGATAGCATGTCTGGTCAATATAGTCGTCTGGCTGCTTCACACTGGACATCTCTAAACAAACAACATACTTTGTCTTAAAAGTGGAGACTAGGATTTAGCCAAACGAAAAAACATGACTTTACATAAAACATTAAAACACTTGTTTTTGACCTTTGTTTTGATGTAATGGGTGAAGGCAAGCTAATGGTTGGGTTATAGGGTTGACCCCAGTTACCTATGAGATCACTCTCCTGACCCCTGATTGTTCAGCCTGACTTTTGGATTGTGGATTTGTGTGTTGTGAAATGCTTTTAACCTGTCTTTTTCCTTTCTTTCTCTCTCATCCAGAACCCCGAGATGTTAACCAGGAAGATTAAACTGTGGGACATCAATGCCCACATCACCTGTCGTCTGTGTGAGGGGTACCTGATCGACGCCACCACAGTCACTGAGTGCTTACACACCTGTAAGTGTCATTGCTACACCAATGTCTAGTCTTTCAGTTATGAACAACATTTTGAATCTATATTGTCTATAGATATATATTGTGTGGAGAAGTGGTGCTTTACCCAAAAATTAAAATTTGACTTACATTCACCTTTAAGACTCTTCTGTGGACCATAAATGGTGAAGTTAAAGGGGTCATATGATGCGATTTCAATTTTTCCTTTCTCTTTGAAGTGTTACAAGCTCTTGGTGCATAAAGAAGATCTGTAAAGTTGCAAAGACTAAAGTCTCAAATCCAAAGAGAAATTCTTTATAAAAGTTCAAGTTAATTTTATTTCTAGAGCACATATACAACAGCCACCAGGCTGACCAAAGTGCTTTCCAGAAGAGCAACAATTTTACCACATACACAGAGAACAAACCAGACAAAAATTTAAAACCGCACGTTTAAAAATGACCATATCACAGTAGTCAATACACTAAGGAAAACAAACAAGTTTTAAGCGAGGACTTAAAAACAGACAAAAGAAGGGGCCATTCTAATCTCTAAAGGTAGGGTATTCCAGAGTCGTGGCCCTGCCACCGCAAATGCACGCTCCCCTCTACGCTTAAGCCTGACGTGAGGGACCACCAACAAGTACTGGTCACATGATCGTAGGCTTCTAGATGGAGTATAGAAGTAAAGAAGGTCAGATAGATAGACAGGAGCTTGGTTATGTAGGGATTTATATACAAAGAGGATAATTTTAAAGTCTATTCTCTGACAAACCGGCAACCAGTGTAGAGATCTAAGAATTGGAGTGATGTGTTCATGTTTACGACACTTTAAAAGAAGTCTGGCTGCAGCATTTTGGACAAGCTGAAGACGCGCAATCTGAGATTTAGATATACCGCAATATAAAGAATTGCAGTAATCTAGACGAGACGTAACGAACGCATGAACAGCCATTTCTAGAGTTTTAGGAGTGAGAAAGTTTTTAATTTTAGACAGTAAACGAAGCTGATAAAAACTGGACCCAATGACAGAAGAGATGCGTTTATCAAATTTTAAATGCTGGTCGACTAGAATACCTAGGTTCCGCACCCGCGAGGATCTAAAAACGGATAAACTTTCTAACTCGGGGCTTATACACTGAGAGTTATCATTTGGACCGAAACAATTACCTCGGTCTCGTCTTCATTTAGGTAGAGGAAATTTTGGGCTAGCCATGATTTAACCTCCTCTAAACATTTCAGAAGAGAAGTAATCGCAGTGGAATTGTTTTTCTTGATTGGTAGATAGATTTGAGTGTCATCTGCGTAGAAATGAAAAGACACACCATGTTTTCTTAGAATAGAGCCCAGAGGTAACATGTAAAGAGAGAGCTAAAATAGAGCCTTGTGGAACACCACAGGTCAGAGGTGCAGGGGAAGAGGTAAAATTACCCAGCTTCACTAAAAACTTTCTGTCAGACAGGTATGACTGAAACCATTTCAGAACGTTTGCTTTTAGACCTACCCAAGACTCTAATCTAGATAATAGTGAGGAGTGGTCTATGGTATCAAAAGCAGCCGATAAATCTAAAAGAATAAGAACCACCGAGTCTCCAGAATCAGTAGAGAGGTAAATATAATTTAACACTCTCAAAAGGGCGGACTCAGTGCTGTGAGCAGA
>NW_015505999.1:375012-432424 GCF_001515645.1 Sinocyclocheilus grahami
TTTAAAGGGGTCATATGATGCGATTTCAATTTTTCCTTTCTCTTTGAAGTGTTACAAGCTCTTGGTGCATAAAGAAGATCTGTAAAGTTGCAAAGACTAAAGTCTCAAATCCAAAGAGATATTCTTTATAAAAGTTCAAGTTAATTTTATTTGTAGAGCACATATACAACAGCCACCAGGCTGACCAAAGTGCTTTCCAGAAGAGCAAAAATTTTACCACATACACAGAGAACAAACCAGACAAAAATTTAAAACCGCACGTTTAAAAATGACCATATCACAGTAGTCAATACACTAAGGAAAACAAACAAGTTTTAAGCGAGGACTTAAAAACAGACAAAAGAAGGGGCCATTCTAATCTCTAAAGGTAGGGTATTCCAGAGTCGTGGCCCTGCCACCGCAAATGCACACTCCCCTCTACGCTTAAGCCTGACGTGAGGGACCACCAACAAGTACTGGTCACAGGATCGTAGGCTTCTAGATGGAGTATAGAAGTAAAGAAGGTCAGATAGATAGACAGGAGCTTGGTTATGTAGGGATTTATATACAAAGAGGATAATTTTAAAGTCTATTCTCTGACAAACCGGCAACCAGTGTAGAGATCTAAGAATTGGAGTGATGTGTTCATGTTTACGACACTTTAAAAGAAGTCTGGCTGCAGCATTTTGGACAAGCTGAAGACGTGCAATTTGAGATTTAGATATACCGCAATATAAAGAATTGCAGTAATCTAGACGAGACGTAACGAACGCATGAACAGCCATTTCTAAAGTTTTAGAGTGAGAAAATGTTTAATTTTAGACAGTAAACGAAGCTGATAGAAACTGGACCCAATGACAGAAGAGATGCGTTTATCAAATTTTAAATGCTGGTCGACTAGAATACCTAGGTTCCGCACCCGCGAGGATCTAAAAACGGATAAACTTTCTAACTCGGGGCTTATACACTGAGAGTTATCATTTGGACCGAAACAATTACCTCGGTCTCGTCTTCATTTAGGTAGAGGAAATTTTGGGCTAGCCATGATTTAACCTCCTCTAAACATTTCAGAAGAGAAGTAATCGCAGTGGAATTGTTTTTCTTGATTGGTAGATAGATTTGAGTGTCATCTGCGTAGAAATGAAAAGACACACCATGTTTTCGTAGAATAGAGCCCAGAGGTAACATGTAAAGAGAGAATGGAGAGGGAGCTAAAATGGAGCCTTGTGGAAGGCCACAGGTCAGAGGAGCAGGGGAAGAGGAAAAATTACCCAACTTCACTAAAAACTTTCTGTCAGACCGGTATGACTGAAACCATTTCAGAACGTTTGCTTTTAGACCTACCCAAGACTCTAATCTAGATAATAGTGAGGAGTGGTCTATGGTATCAAAAGCAGCCGATAAATCTAAAAGAATAAGAACCACCGAGTCTCCAGAATCAGTAGAGAGGTAAATATAATTTAACACTCTCAAAAGGGCGGACTCAGTGCTGTGAGCAGACTTAAAACCAGATTGAAAAACCTCATTAATACTATTAATAGTCAGAAAATGTTGAAGTTGATTCAGCACAATTTTCTCCAAAACTTTTGAAATGAAAGGTAAAACAGAAATAGGCCGAAATTTTTTTAGGACAGAAGGATCCAGTAAAGGCTTCTTGAGCAGAGGAGTGACCATAGTGACTTTAAGGTTGGCAGGAACAGAGCCCGTTTGGAGACACTTACTAATAAAAGACACCAAACCTTGCCCAATCGAATCGATAATTAATTTAAAAAATCTCGGGTGAAAAGTTAAGAGTCAACCACGCCTACCTAAAACGGCTCGTTCTAACACGCCCCCAAATGTCTACGTCATTGTGTGGGAAGATTTGCATAACGCCACCCAAATGTTCACTCAAAGAAAGAAGGCGTAACTTTTATTCTCGCTGTAGTATTGTTGTTGCCGCCGCCGCCGCCATGTCGTGAAGGCGCTGTGTTTCGTTGTGAAAGCGAAACTACTTTGGTTGGCCTTCCAAAAGAGGATGATATCTGCTTCGTCATGCCTAGAGCTGATCCATGCTGGTCGCTGAGGAAATACATCAACTTTGCGCTGTGGATCGCCGGATCGGCTTTCACCGTGGACGAAGCGGAGTCCAGCCCGGGGTCGTCACATGTGGTTGCCGCATCCCCGCCGGACGCCGTTCTCAAGCCCGCCCGGCGCCCGCCTCTGCTCACTCAAGCCGGCCTCCGCATACTGTAGGCCTCTGGCCTCCGCTCTCTCTAGCCCGCCGTGTGTGATGCTTTTTCGTTGTGAAAGCGAAATTACTTTGTTTGGCCTTCTAAAAGAGGACACGACTAGAAATCAGTGGTTAAGTTGTATTTACCACACTGTTCCAGAACACTTCAACCCAAATATTCAGATGTGTGCAGCACATTTTATGGAGGACTGTTTCCTGATCCTGGTAGAGTAGACTACAATGCCGGCTGTTCGCAGTCTGTAAGTACATTTTTTTTATATTTAAAAAATTTGCCACTGACGATTCAAACGTGAGTTTTTTGGGCAGTGTAGAGTAGCACTTGTTGTTTGTCATTTCTCTGATCACAAATGCAGACATGGTTTTATGTTACGCTCCAGCCGGACAAGGCATCACAATATGGTAAGGGGCGTAACATTTCCGTCACACGCTTGAGGTATTCGGCCAATCACAACGCACTGGATAGCTGGCCAATCAGAGCACACCTCGCATTTCAGACCGATGGGCTTTGTAAAAATCAACGCGTTTCAGAAAGGCGGGGCATAGAGGAGAAACAATAATATACAGTATGTGGAAAATAATGGGGTTTTTTTTACCTTAAACCGCATAAACATTTCATTACACCAAATACACAAAATAATGTTCTTTTTAGCTGGATCATATGACCCTTTTAAGGAACATCCTGCCCATTCTTGTCACTATAAAGAACATAAATTAACATAAAACAAAAAAGTGTTCCAAATGACTTGACAAACAGACCCAAATTTTAATTAAATGGAACCTTGATTTAACCTAGATCTCATTGGTGAGTAGTAGTGATGTCTGATTTGTTAACATATTGTTCATTGGAGTCAAATCTTTTCCAGAGAATGATCTGGTTCACAAAACCAGGTCCCAATGATGATTTGTTCTTGAATCGGACTGATTCAAGTTCAACTCAATGGCTCAATTATGCGGTTGCAGTGATTAACAAATTGAATGGGAAGATTATCAGTGAACAAATCATATAGAACAGTTTTTGTGAATTGACAGATTCATTAAAAGGATCTGACTCAGAATCTCCTTTTGTGAAAATTACAGTATGTGGTTTGAACAGCAAAAGGATGAGATTAAGTGAGATCAGATTAAATATAGCATGTCAGGCTAGTTTTTGAATTAAACACTAGAGGGAGTCATTGTGCCACAGATCAAGAGCCTTTGAAACGATGCTTTAGTAGTTTTAGTCATAAAACTAGAAGGGCTATTAGTTTTTGTTTTTTGCCTCTGGGTTTGTGCTGAGTCATTTAAACAAATTCACGTCAATGTGACATTCTTGTCTCTTGGAAATCAATATTGTGATGTATAATGTGATGCGTACAGAATGAATCAACTTAATAAAGGTGTCTAAACTGTGTGTTTGTACATATAGTCTGCAGGAGCTGTTTGGTGAAGTACCTAGAAGAGAATAACACGTGTCCCACATGTCGGATTGTCATTCACCAGAGCCATCCACTGCAGTACATCGGGTAAGAGTTTACCGCAAGTAAACAAACACGTCTCAATCAGTATAAACCCCACAGCAGCCCAGTAGGGGTCCATCAAAGCACACCGGTAAATATCATAGTCTTTGACTGCTGGCTTCTGTGCATGTTAGTTGCGTGTCGTGCAGCCACATGGGTATTTGAAGGCGACGTGGCTCCCTCCAGCTGTCTTTGTCCAGGGTGAATTATTGATGTCCAGGGTGGAGCATTCCTCTCCAGCACACTCATCCCAGAGAAAACATCTGCTGATGTAACCTGAAAGTTTTACGCACTTCTAGAACTGAATTGCTCCACGTGATGTCATTTTAAGGGCAGCAGCTGTGCTAAACCATCACAGGGTGTTTATTTATCACGACAGTGCAGAATATTGCACTTTTTTGGATGTTCAATTTTTCTAGTTTGAGATGAAGTGGCCGTGAAAGGAAGTGACCACTGGTGGCATTGTGCATAAGCAATTGAAGCATGCTATGTCGTTTTAAAGAGGGCACATCATAGAAAATGCACTTTGTAAATACGTTCACAACACATTTTTTTAATGTTTTGAAAAAAGTCTCACTCACCAAGGCTGCATTTATTTGATCAAAAATACAGTAAAAACTACTAAAAATCTCACTGACCCCAATTTTTTTAATTTATTTATTTTTACTTTTTTGCTCATTCTTAGGGTTGATGGTTTATTGTAAGCTGCTTGTTGAGGAGAGTTATTACTTTAAGTGATCACACTTTTTCTGAGTTATGATTTTTGCCTGGCAGACAATATAAGACAAAAATCCTTTAGACTTACATAAAAGGAGAGGCAAAGACTTATCTAGAGACCAAAGTGACATAGACATGTGAACTCTTTTGACTGTAAGCAACCACAACTAGCTCCATAAAATGTGAATAAAAAATAAATAAAAAATTTTACTTGCAGGTTATTAAATATCATGTTTTTAAATCTTATGTGACTTGTAGCCTTAAAGATCATCTGTATGCATGTGTACTCTTAAAGAGTTGACCAAACAAGCCTTTTGCATTTATATCTCCAACTCAAACTTCCTGTTTCAACAGGAAAAGGCCTTAACCTTTTTATGCTGTGAGTACAAACTGCTGCTGAGAGACACGCGCAGATGTGCGTAGTGTGTAGGTGTGTGTAAACTGTCGGGGTGTGGCGTCCATCTGCCCCCTGAGCATCGGTGCCTCTGTGTCTGATGGATCCGCTGGTGCACTGGGCCGGATGCCAGGTCTTTCATAATTGTCATTTAGCAGCATAGAAGCTTGCAGCCACTCGCTGATGAGAAACATTTTCCAAACACATTAAATATTCACCACGGTCCCAGTGCTTCCTTCTGAATGGGGCGGAAAAGAGTCGACCCAGCCCTGCTGGTAGATGAAAGCCGTGTGGGATACGAGAAGAAGAGACAATATAAGAGTTCGGGGTCAGTTACATTATGTCGTATGCCGTCAAACCAGCTCCTCTCCCTCTCCGCATGATTAACCTGACCTTAGTTTAACACCCCGGTGTTTACGAGCCACGCTGTTTGATCGTGAATGAAAACTGGATTTGTCTGTATTAACAGTGGCAGCTTATTGATCCTCAGCTCTCTCTGGTACTTGCTAAACATACACCCACACACAAACAGAGCTTTTGTTGATCAGCTAGCTAAATGCCAGTCACTCCTTCACCACCAGGCCCACCGGCCCCCTCTGTGGAAGCTCAGTGGCGGCTAATTGGACCTCTACCTTCCCCGCCAGGCTGCTGGGATTTGGGAACAGGTGGCGGCTCTGGCTGTGCACAAGGGACACAGGTGTTCCTCTGCCTCACAATCCTGATCGCTCTCGGTCTCTCTTTCTCTCTCATTGTGTCCTCAGGGAGCAGATCAGCTAACAGCAAGCTGGACTCTGACACAGAATGTGGCCTGGTTTCTCAAAGTGGCACGAGTGTAGATCTAAGATCAGTTTCCAACTGGTCTGAGTCATTATGTGCTATTAAGAGGAACTGACCTGCCACAAGGACTTGTACACTGAACTAGGAATCAAATAAATCAAATAAAAATAAAATCAAATAAATTGCATATTGTTTTTGCATTGTGACATTATTTTCATTACAATTATGAGTTCCTTTTACTGAAATATACTGATGTTTATTATGCTTTATAGACATATAAGTTTGGAGTCATGACGAGTTTTTTAAAGAAACTATTGCTTTTATTTAACAAGGACACATTTGATTGGTCAAAGGTGACAACATATATTTATAATGTTATAGAAGATTTATGTTACAAGTAAATGCTGTTCTTTTGAACTTGCTTCTCATCAAAGAATCACAAAGCGCAACTGTTTTCGACATTGATAATAATAAGAAATGTTTCTTGAGCACCAAGTTAGCATATTAGAATTTGAATGCTGTCTTGGTGAGCATTAGATTCTGTAATGTTTTTGAAAGAAGTTTCTTATGACTTTTGAAAAGTAGAGTAAATGCTTTAATACCACTATTACGTTTCTTTAAATACAGTAATGAGAATTTGGGGTAAATGTTCTTAAATTTCATGAAAATAATGTCTCAATCCAAGCAATTTTTTAAAAGTCCTTATGTAAATCTTCTCAACATGTTTTATGATATTTAAAGGATATTTAAAGTTTCAGATATCTTGTCAGATTTTTCCAGAGTTCGTTTACAGTGTCCTAGAAAGTATAAGCAACATGACGAGAGCTGTGAATCTCAAAGCGGGTGCTTGTTTTGGTTGTTGGCTGCTTGGAACCGGCACTTTTTTTTTTTTTCGGCATGGTAACATGTTCTCGGAGGCAGGCAGCCGTACCAGAGGCGCCACAGAGATGAACATGTCAACACACGCTTAATAGGTTTTACCTCCGAGCCCTGGGAACCGCCAGTCACAGGAGAATATAGAGACACGAGGAAGAACTACACTATATGCTAATTAACAATCATAGTTATGAGGAAACATGCCTGCCGAATGCAAATGCGAAATGCAATTTTCTTGGTGTTGTTGTTTGTGCATTTCTTGGTGTAATAATTCACATTTGAATAAATTATATTCATTACTGTTTCTCTCTTCCCTCAGCCATGACCGAACAATGCAAGATATTGTCTATAAGTTGGTGCCAGGGCTGCAAGAAGGTTTGTCCCCCCCCCACACACTCCCTTTTTGTTTTTGGAGGTTTCATATTTTTCTTATGTAAAGCATATTCTGTGAAGCAGCTTATGATGTGTAAGATTTTAATAGTAAGGCTTTAATTTTTCCTCTTCGCTCTCTTGTGTGCAGCGGAGATGAAGAAACAGAGAGAATTCTATCAGAAGTTAGGCATGGAGGTTCCCGGAGACATCAAAGGAGAACTGTGCAACATGAAAACCCACCTGGACACTCAACACAATGGTACGTCCCAGCACTCTTTAACTACTGTCGGTGGTACAGTCCATCTACCTTCACCGTGGAAGTGGTACAGTATGTCTTTAAATCATTCAAAAAACATGCCTCTGTCACATTTCACCTCTCCTCCCCCCCCAAAAATACAAAATAAATTATAATTTGCATAAAGACACTAAAGCATGTTGAAGAAATAATACAATTTCTTCATTTCTGTAACACATACAGATTTACGTTTGAATGCTTCCTGTAATCTCAGTGGCTTTTCTCATTACTGAAATGGAGTCTTTTTTTTCCAACAATAGACAGTTATTATAACTCTAATATACATGCCAATGCAAATAATGCAGTACCATTCAAAAGTTTGGGGATCAGTATTTTTTATTTATTTATTTTTATTAATATTTTTATTTACGCATTAAAGAATGCATTCAATTGATCAGAAGTGACAGTAAAAAAAACATTTACAGTGTTAAAATAGATTTCGGTTTCAAATAATGTTCTTTTGAACTTTCATCGACCGAATCTTGAAGAAAAAAAAAGTATAATGGTTTCCACAAAAACATTAAGTAGCACAACTGTTTCTCAACTTTCATAATAAGAAGAAATGTTTCTTGAGCAGCAAATCAAAATATTAGTGATTTGGTGATTAGTGATGATGATGAAAATTCAGTTTTGACATCACAGGAAAAAGAAACCGAAAACCGTTATTTTAAATTGAAATAGTTTACAATATTATTGTTATTACTGTGATTTGGATCATATTGATCAAACAAATGGGAAGCATACAGGACTTCTTTCAAGAACATTAAAAAGTCTTACTGACCTCAAACCTTTGAATAATATATATATTTTTTGCATTAAAGTAAAGAAAATTGATGTGAAATCGTGCTTTAATTTTCACATTGCAACTTAACATTTGTTTACGCATTATATTGCCTATATAAATCTAAAGGCATGTTTGAAAGTCTCTGGACTCAAAACAAGCACATTATTTCAGTTGATTTGGTGGTAAACAGGCACTTACATTTTGTTTGAGGAAACAGTCATCTAAAGCCAGGCAGTAACTTGCTCTTTTCATCTTTCAGCACTGTGCGCCGTGATAAAGTCTGTGCAAATACTGAGCCTCAAGCAGGTTGAGTCAGCAGTCATAATGGCTGGATTCATGCATTGTAGTAAATAAGACTCAGACATAAGTGGTCTCTTGTTCCACATTGTCTCAGCTAGTTTAGCAGACCTGTTTTTTTCCTCAATAGCGCTTCATTTGAAGTCTTCAGTCCTCAAGCACTCCACAGAACTATCAGACTGAACTGAGAGGAGAGGCACGTTGTGAAATGATGATGTAACTGACTGCGTTACTACATTACCTACCCACAAATAAGCATAAAGCATGACAGCCATTATTTATGAGTTTTATGAGCATCGAAAGTGCTTTTCTGGCCTGGTATCACAGGTGTGCTATTATAAGGGTGATTTTAGAGAGACCTGAATCTGCCATGGTAGGGTACCTGACAGTGCTTCTCAAATCCCATCACAGTGGATATTAACCAGACTGTTGCCGAGCTTAAAAAAGAAGTCACCCTTCCGGAAAGCATGGTAAAATTGCTACCTGAGCTTTCCACCTCATCCACGGACAGCTTTATAGAGGCACCCCGTCTATTAACCACCCTAACGAAATGTATTTAGCTGGAAGTCCTGCCTTTTCTCTCCTTCACAGTCTGCTTGCCGCAGATTAGCTCAGACTCCGTGAACTTCTTTTCCAGTCAGGGAACATTTTAACTATCGGAAAGGATATTCGGAGTGTCCTGGGAAGAAGCCATCGCTGTTGTAGTCAAGGCTTAAGAACGACTGAACCTAGACTGCAATTCGGCCAGATGCACAAAATCTCTTTCCCTTTCCCATTACTGCAGTAGAGATTTCTGGTGATGCAATGACAATGTCATAGTGATGTTCGACAGTCCCTCATACAAAATCATGAGGGTGTGTGGACAGTCGATTAGTTGAAATGCAATAAAATAAGTCAACCATACTCAACTGGACTGGTCATATGTATCGAATTCCATCCTGCATTGGCCAGTTTTGGAGATTTTTTTATAAAAAAATTTGGATTTTCATAGTTAAATACAGCATCTGTGGCCTGCTGTCAACAGCCACAGAAAAAAAATAAGGTCAGTTAAGATTTTATTTTTAAATAATTTTGAAAAAAATATCTTCTGCTTAACAAGGCTGCATTTATTGTAAAAAAAATGTTAATATTGTGAAATATTATTATAAGTTAAAATAACTAATTTGTTTTAATATATTTTAAAAAGTAATTTATTCCTGTGATGCAAAGCTGAATTTTACAGTACTCCAGTCTTCATCACATGATCCTTCAGAAACTATCCTATTATGCTGATTTGGTGCTCAAGAAACGTTTTTTTATTATAATCAATATTTGAAAACAGTTGTGCTGCTACATATCTTTGATGAATGGAACATTATAAACATTTGTAACATTATAAACATCTTTACTGTCACTTTTGATTAATGCATTTTGCTGAATAAAAGTATTGATTTAAAAAAATATATTAAATCTTACTGACCCCAAACTTTTGAATGGTAGAGTAGGTTACATTGGATCCCTGCAATTCGGCCAGATGCACAAAATCTCTTTCCCTTTCCCATTACTGCAGTAGAGATTTCTGGTGATGCAATGACAATGTCATAGTGATGTTCGACAGTCCCTCATACAAAATCATGAGGGTGTGTGGACAGTCGATTAGTTGAAATGCAATAAAATAAGTCAACCATACTCAACTGGACTGGTCATATGTATCGAATTCCATCCTGCATTGGCCAGTTTTGGAGATTTTTTTATAAAAAAATTTGGATTTTCATAGTTAAATACAGCATCTGTGGCCTGCTGTCAACAGCCACAGAAAAAAAATAAGGTCAGTTAAGATTTTATTTTTAAATAATTTTGAAAAAAATATCTTCTGCTTAACAAGGCTGCATTTATTGTAAAAAAAATGTTAATATTGTGAAATATTATTATAAGTTAAAATAACTAATTTGTTTTAATATATTTTAAAAAGTAATTTATTCCTGTGATGCAAAGCTGAATTTTACAGTACTCCAGTCTTCATCACATGATCCTTCAGAAACTATCCTATTATGCTGATTTGGTGCTCAAGAAACGTTTTTTTATTATAATCAATATTTGAAAACAGTTGTGCTGCTACATATCTTTGTAGAAACCTTATTTAAAAAAAATGTCAGGATTCTTTGATGAATGGAACATTATAAACATTTGTAACATTATAAACATCTTTACTGTCACTTTTGATTAATGCATTTTGCTGAATAAAAGTATTGATTTAAAAAAATATATTAAATCTTACTGACCCCAAACTTTTGAATGGTAGAGTAGGTTACATTGGATCCCTCTTATCAATATTAATAATAAAAAAAAAAAAAAGTTTTTTTTTATGCTTCCATAAATCTGTAATGAGATGCAGCCCTAGTTTCTGATCTGATCAGTGGGCAATGAGAAGCGTTCTTTGGGCAGGTTGAATCACAAATGAATCTGTTTCCATTGATGAGGTGCAGAATTGTTTTGGAGTTTGGCGAATGCGTGGGGGAGCAGCTTGAGATAATTGCTTTTTTTGTGTTTGATGAATGTTTCTTCACTATGTAATGAAGAAACTCTTCCCAGACTCACAAACTAGTACTCAATATAATTCCAGCTCTGAGAAGCAATGAATTACAAATTCTTAGAATCTTAATACGAACTATGATAAACTTGTTGTTTTAAAATGTGAAGATGATGTTTGGAAAGATAAATGCCTGTGCTTTTATTTCTATGTAGTTTGAAAGCAGAATTGTGGAGAGATGGATGTACACAAAAAAGGTGGTTCTTATGGGTGTCTGGCGACTGTCTTGTTAAATTTTTTTTGTTTGTTTACATTTTACCCCACTAGGTGACTTGAAATCAGAAGATCCAGCCAACAAGGAAGCAGGAGACGAGAAAGCCGAGGAAGACAATGACTACCATCGCAGTGATGAGCAGGTAGGTTTCCCTGTACCCATCTGACCTTGCTAATGTCCCACAAGGGAGCCTCACACTCTGTTAGCATGACCTAGTTAGTAAGAATGCGTAAGGTCTATGTTTGAAATATCATACAGTACTGCTGTACTAGTCTATTTCTGCAGTGTACAGTACTTTGGAATACATGGATGAATTGGAAGAATTGTTACTGGGACGCAAGAACGGTCTATTTGTATAGATATGACATTCTGTTATTTATTTATGTTAATGATTGTTCTAATTAATCTGTGTTTTCTTTGTTTGCGATTGATATGGAGTAGCAATTTGACAATTTCATGTTAAATAAGTAAATGAAAGATTGCGCTGATCTGTCACATATTAGGAGTTAAACGGATTGCAGTTGATCTGTAATACGTAGGGATGAGACCCTAACGTTCGGTACTCACGTGATTCGCAGATTAATTTGGCAATTTACACGTACAAGCAATTTTAAACCACAAGAAGAAGAAACGAAAGAGAGCTCAATTCGTCACGACATTGTCATTCTCTGTGCTTTAAATATTTTTTTTATTGCTTATCTGAAAAAATAGTCCGATCTGTGACTAAAAAAAAAACACAATATAGGCTAATGCGTTGAACCCATAGACTGAATAAAAACAGGTTGAACCACTATATAATGCTATTATTATTATTATGCTAATATATTATATATATTACATATATATATATATATATTAGAGGGTTGTCTATAATATAGATCTACAGTGGTGTGAAAAAGTTGTTGCCCCCTTCCTGTTTTTTTAATTGGTTGCATATTTGTCACTTAAAAGATTCAGATCATCAAACCAATTTTAATATTACGCAAAGATAATGCAAGTAAATACAAAATGCAGTTTTTAAATTATAATTTCATTTATTAAGAGAAAAAAGCTGTCCAAACCTACCTGGCCCTACGTGAAAATGTATTTGCCCCTCCTCTTAAATCATGAAAGAACTGTGATTAACCACATAATTTTAGAAAGCGGAGTTAAATTTCACTAGCCACACGCAGGCCTGATTACTGCCAGACCTGTTGAATCAAGAAATCACTTAAATAGAACCTGTCTGACCAAGTGAAGCATGCTTAAAGAGCAACACATCATGCCACGATCTAAAGAAATTCAAGAACAGATGAGAAACAAAATAGTTGACATGTATCAGTCTTGAAAGGGTTAAGGCTTTTCTAAGGCTTTGGGACTCCAGCGAACCACGGTTAGAGCCATTATCCACAAATGGAGAAAGCTTGGAACAATGGTGAACCTTCCCAGGAGTGGCCGGCCAACCAAAATTATTCCAAGAGCGCAACAACGACTCATCCAGTCACAAGCAAGTCCACCTTTGAATGGCTCAAGAAAAACTAAATTAAAGTTTTGGAGTGGCCAAGTCAAAGTCCAGACTTCTATCCGATTGAGATGCTGTGGCATGACCTTAAACAGTCCATTCATGCTCGAAAACCCTCCAATGTGGCTGAATGAAAACAATTCTGCAAAGAAGAGTGGGCCAAAATTCCTGTGAAAGACTCATTGCCATTTATCGCAAACGCTTAATTGCTGTTGTTGCTGCAAAGGGTGGTTATTAGCAATTACTTTTTCACGTAGTGCCAGGCAGGTTTGGACAGCTTTTTTCCCTTAAAGGGGTTATATGATGCTTTTTTAAAGATAATTATTTGGTGTATTTGGTGTAACAGAATATGTGCGCGCACGCACACACACACACACCGCTCTCTCTCTCTCGCTCGCTCGCGCGCACACACACACACACACACGATGCGCAAAACTCCGCATTTGAACAGTCAATTGCAAATACTTAAACTAATAACATAACAGTAGCTGATTCAGAAGCGCCAGATTGTCATAGCAAAGTCAGAATTACCTCCTCTCCTAGGTTCACGAAACGGTCGTCCATAAAATGCATTGCTGTTCTGTTGTAAGTAATCTTAAAGATTCCTAAATGCATCTACTTTCGGAAGGCCAAATAAAGTGCTTTTGCTTTCGCTTAGAAACACACAGCGTCTCCCTGACATGGCTGCTTCAACACTAACGGCGGTTACTGAAACCACGCCTTCATTCTTTGCGTGAACATTATTGCACAATACTTCAATATTGAACAATATTTCCACATAGTGAGGTAGATATGTGGGGGCGTGTTAGAACAAGCCGTTTTAGGGGGGCGTGGCAGAGTCTTAACTTTGATAAAGAATATATCTTTGGTTTTGAGACTTTAGTCTTTGCAACTTCAGGGATCTTATCTATGCACAATCAGCTTGTAACACTCCAAAGAGAAAGGAAAACTTGAAATCGCATCGTATGACCCCTTTAATAAATGAAATCATAATTTCAAAACTGCAGTTTGTATTTACTCATATTATCTTTGTGTATAATAAAATTAGTTTGATGATCTGAATCTTTTAAGTGTGACAAATATCCAAACAATTAAAAAAACAGGAAGGGGGAAAAAACTTTTTCACAGCTCTGTATATGTTTTAGAGGGTTGGTAGTTGGTAGTCATTAAAGATTCTTATATAGTAGAATTTGTATTCCTGCTCTCCTCTGAGCTTCTTAACAATGTAATAACAGAAGGTTGTGCGGCTGCTGTCTACTCACTGCTTCTGCATTTTGGAATAGATTCTCTTCCTTATATAGAATCAGATTTCAGTGAAGTGTAGGGTGTTCTGTCTGTTGTGCTGCATATACCATCTTAGACATATTTGTGTGGTTGGCAATATTAAAATATATACTTTTTTTTTTTTGCAATTGTTGCATTTCCAGCAAAAACAACTCATAAAATAACTCATACTGTGATATAAGAATCCCTAGTGGAGTGTGTGCTTGTGTGAGCGAGATTTATAGAGCAGAAAGCACAAAGAAGAACAGAAGGCATGGAACAGTATGCTAGGATGTAAGTATGGGTGTGTGTTCTTGTTTGTAGGAGGAAGAGATCAATGAAGATCTCAGCGTTACTGATGTCCTGTTGTCATGAGTTGTCTTGCAAAAGTGCGTGGACAGATTGTCTGTTCATGCGGTCTGCTGTAGTAAAGCTGAAACAGGCACTTTGGCCTCATATATATAATATAAAAAGCGAATGAAAATTTCAGCAGTGCTCGTTCAACTATGCTCGGATGGCTGTGGAACACTTCTGCTAATGTGTATGTTGGATCAGACCCATCCGGCGTGACCTTGTGAGGAGAAAGTGGAGCCAAAAAGAACCAGCTTGTGCCAAAACTGGGAAATGCACATGAATTCAATGGATTTGAACAGTGGGATTTATTGATTTGTTTAGCACCATTTGAAAGTGAAAAGTGAAGTGACGTGTGGCCAAGTATGGTGACCCATACTCAAAATGTATGCACTGCATTTAACCCATCCAAGTTGGGGATTCAGTGCCTTGCTCAAGGGTCTCACCTCAGTCGTGGTATTGAAGGTGGAAGAGAGCCATATTTATCCCATCCAAAGTGCACACACACAGCAGTGAATACACATACACCGTGAAAACACACCCGGAGCATTGGGCAGCCATTTTTTTGCTGCGGCGCCCGGGGAGCAGTTGCCTGGCTCAAGGGCACATCAGTCGTGGTATTGAAGGTGGAGAGAGTGCTGTACATTCACTCCCCCCACCTACAATCCCTCTAACCATTAGGCCACGACTTCCGACTTTTCCGGCACGGGAGCAGTTGCCTGGCTCAAGGGCACATCAGTCGTGGTATTGAAGGTGGAGAGAGTGCTGTACATTCACTCCCCCCACCTACAATCCCTCTAACCATTAGGCCACGACTTCCGACTTTTCCGGCACGATGCAACGGATAAAAAGACATGGTTTTAGTGTGACGTGTCATGTGGCCAAGTGGGGTGACCCATATTTATCCCATCCAAAGTGCACACACACAGCAGTGAATACACATACACCGTGAAAACACACCCGGAGCATTGGGCAGTCACTTTTTTGCTGCGGCGCCCGGGGAGCAGTTGCCTGGCTCAAGGGCACATCAGTCGTGGTATTGAAGGTGGAGAGAGTGCTGTACATTCACTCCCCCCACCTACAATCCCTCTAACCATTAGGCCACGACTTCCGACTTTTCCGGCACGATGCAACGGATAAAAAGACAGTATATGTCATTATAATCCGTAATTATGTCCCCACTGGATGCAACAAATGCCTCATTTAAAATGGGTTTTAATGTTTTTGTCTCGTCGCTCCGGCCGGAGAGGGCATCACGGTATTGTAAGGGGCGTAACATTTCCGTCACACGCTTGAGGTATTCAGCCAATCACTGGATAGCTGGCCAATCACAGCACACCTCGTTTTTCAGAACGATGAGCTTTGTAAAAATCTACGCGTTTCAGAAAGGCGGGGCATAGAGGAGAAACAATAATGTACAGTATAGTGTTAAAAGGATCATATGATGCGATTTCAATTTTTCCTTTCTCTTTGGAGTGTTACAAGCTCTTAGTGCGTAAAGAAGAACTGTAAAGTTGCAAAGACTAAAGTCTCAAATCCAAAGAGATATTCTTTATAAAAGTTAAGAGTCAGCCACACCTACCTAAAACGGCTCGTTCTAACACGCCCTCACATACAGTGAAGTATGGTTGTTGCCGCCGGTGTCATGTCGTGAAGGCGCTGTGTGCTTAGTTGTAAAAGCGAAACTACTTTGTTTGACCTTCCAAAAGAGGACGATATTGTTTCGTCATGCCTGGAGCTGATCTGTGCTGGTTGCTGAGGAAATACTTCAACTTCACGCTGTCGATTGCCGGATCGGCTTTCACTGTGGATGAAGCGGAGTCCAGCCCGGGGTCGTCACATGTGGTTGCCGCAGGCCCATTCTCAAGCCCGCCCGCCTCCGCTGACTCTAGCCCGCCGTGTGTGACGCTGTGTTTTGTTGTGAAAGCGAAACTACTTTGTTTGGTCTTCCAAAAGAGGACGATATCCACTTCTTCATGCCTGGAGCTGATCCGTGCTAGTCGCTGAGGTAATACATCAACTTAGTGCTGTGGATCGTCGGATCGGCTTTCACCGTGGACGAAGCCTGGGGGTTGTCACATGAATAATGTACAGTATGTGGAAAATAATGTGTTTTTTGAACCTTAAACCGCATAAACACATTTCATTACACCAAATACACAAAATACTGTTCTTTTTAGCAGCATCATATGACCCCTTTAATTTCGTTAACGAAGACTATGACGAAAAATGTTCATTGACTAGCTTTTTTCCCATGACGAAGACGAGACGACAATAAGGTAGAGGTCTACACAGGTCCAAAAACCGAACCGGAAGAGACCCGTAAATGTGCTACACTGAACCGACCTGGACCCGTTTATTATTTTGAAAGTTGGACCCGGGCCCGTGCAGAACCGAGAAATGTCAAAAATCTACTACCCGGGACCGACGCGGACGTCAATTATTTGAAAGATGGACCCGAACCCGGCCGGGAAGACACAGACCAGACTGGACCCGATCGGCACATATTCCACAGCAAATTGCTATTAACAAGTCGATAAACAAGTTGCGAAAATTAAACTTTTTGTCTTACCTAATGTAAGAAGCCTTCTCCCTTGTACCTGACTGTGATGCACACAATCCTCCTTGCCAAGAAAGTTCCATCCGTGTTATTCCTCTCTTGCCAATTGAAATGCGTAATCCACTCATTATTCCAGTTTCAAAAGTCCACTTGCTGTCACGGTGACGGATGACAAATGCGACTTTGCAGTTTTGCATTTTTTGTATCTCGAGTCAACTTGCATAATAATTTAGACTGTTTGCCCATTTGGATTATAATAACGATTGCTCGTCCAGTGCCATGGCTGCTGACGTTAGCTTTACTTATTTGCTATCATCTCTGTGCTCTCTGAGCCGAGTCTGAGCAAAGTATTTTAGAGATAACAACAAGATGGTTCATTCATAATATTATTTTAAAAAATAATCAATAATAACTCACATCACTCATGAAGGTATCCATTATCACCGTGCGTGTGCATTAACTCCGCCCACCCTGCTTCTGATGATGTCGTTCGGGTTTTCTTTTTTCCCCCACCTTATTTCAAATTACCGACTCACACTTTTCTCATCCTAATTTTACAAGTTGAAAGTTACAAAACAACACATGCACAGCGCTGACTGACTCTGATAACGGCCGGGTGCTCTCAGAGTCCGATCGATTTGGGTATTACACACAATGTTAAACAGACCCGGGACCCGAAGTAATGGATTGGGACCCGACCCGGACCCGGACCCGGCTGACCATTTAAAATATAGCCCTGAACCCGTACGGATCCCGGGTTGGGTCCCGGGTCCTCCGTGTAGACCTCTACAATAAGGTCAATAAATGATAACAAAGACTAAATCAACATGCAATTTCGTTGACGAAATAAGACGAGACTAAAATGTATTCAAAAAGATAAAAACTTGACCAAAAACCTCCTTTTATTTTCGTCAAAAAAATGAGACAAAATGTTATTGCAGACTGCTCTACACGCCTCTACTATGCAAGCTTTCATGAGTGCGGTTGCCAGATATCAAGAGTTCTAATCCCCGAATCAGAGCTTCGCTGTTAAAGGGGTCATATAATGTTGCTAAAAAGAACATTATTTTGTGTATTTGGTGTAATGAAATGTGTTTATGCGGTTTAAGGTTCAAAAACACATTATTTTCCACATACTGTACATTATTGTTTCTCCTCTATGCCCCGCCTTTCTGAAACGCGTCGATTTTTACAAAGCTCATCGGTCTGAAAAGCGAGGTGTGCTGTGATTGGCCAGCTATCCAGTGCATTATGATTGGCCGAATACCTCAAGCGTGTGACGGAAATGTTACACCCCTTACCATATTGTGATGATGCCCTGTCAGTCCGGAGCGATAATTCAAAAACATGAAAACCCATTATAAACGAGGCATTCCATTTAGTTACATTAAAAATTTATTTATTGCCAATTTTGTTCAATTTCCTTGCTGATCCATATCCAATCGTTCTAGCTCCAACCTTTTGAATGGTACTGTAAAGTGATTCAAATCAAAGATGTACAAAATGTCTGCTAAAAAAATCTGTTATGTCACTCACATTTTCTCGCAGCATCATTTATCTAGGATGCCACATTAATCAAGAATGCTTAAAGGTTTCTTTGTCAAATTCCATGTGGTGACACCATAGACTGTATAAAAACAGGGTGACACATATGTAGAATATTCTTCACAATAAGCAATACAAACTTTATACAAATAGTACAGTACAGGGCTAACAAAGCAAAAAGAAAATTGTGAGAGCCTCGATTAGAGATTGAAAGGTCATTCTACCAGTTTAGTAGGTTTAGTACCTGAAATATCATGGTTTTTACCTGTGTAAATATTTTGTGAAGCTCTACATGGTATCTGATATTTAGTCTGAGCCTAGACGGAATGGATTCAAACATTGCAAAACATGTTAAGCTTCAGTATTTGTTGAATTTTCTTGTTCACACAATGCAGTTACCTAAATCATCCATGTGATTATCAGTGCTAAGTCAAACTCACTCTCTCTCTCTCTCTCTCTCTTTCTCTCTCTCTCTCGCTTTTGTCGGTTCAGGTGAGTATCTGTCTGGAGTGTAACAGCAGTAAGCTCAGAGGCCTCAAGCGGAAGTGGATTCGTTGTTCGGCTCAGGCGACCGTTCTCCACCTCAAGAAGTTCATCGCAAGAAAGCTAAACCTGACATCTTTCAATGAGGTATGTGATCCGCCAGACCTGAAGCTTCGTAGGCCCTCATGCAGCGAGCGAAGTTCGAGACAAAACCCATTATCTTCCTTTTCCCTCGGTTGAAGTTAACTCGTTAGAGACCTTTGCCACCACGCCGGCTAGCATCAGCATTCACTTCATGACAATGGCTCTTGCGTGAGTCACCACACGGATTTCAAAGCTCCTCCGCGCTGTCACGTTTCTCACAAAGCTTTCAGCGTGCCTCATATTTTCAGAGACAAATAATAGCCTGTAATATCATTTGCTCTCTGTCATGTATCTTGCAGCCTGCCAACATCTCATAGTGCAATTTAACACAAAACTTGACTAATTACTGCTGCTCCATCACCGTTTTTTTTTCTACTTTGTGTTAGAAATGTGGGCTATTCCACCGCGCACATCCGTCAAAAACATTCCCCCGCAATAATACTGTCAGATGCCTGTTGTTCTCCGCAAGTATAGAGAGTTATATCTGCCAACAGTACAATACCACTTCGAAGCAAATAAAAAATATGACTCCGAAATGGCAGTGGTTTGTGTAGCGACTGCTTTGAAGTGCAGGAGAAAAGCAAAATCTTTGAAGAACTAAATTCTAATAAGCATCAAACGTTTCATTGTTTCACTGTCAGACGTTTCTGTCTCTGAACATCCCTGGCTCTCATCCTAGATGGCTTTAAACTCTGTATAGTGCCGAGAGCTCATGGCCTCCAGCAGGTGTTGCTGTGGTTGTACTGCTGTCGTTCGACTCACAGCGAGCCAAAACACACAGACACTGGCTCTGGTGTTTCAATGCACACTATTCCAGCGAGAGCGGTATCCCTTATACTGTGATACACATAATACTCTGGACGGTTATGGCTGCTCTTGTGCATTAAAGGTTTTACGTCTTTTGTTTTGGCTTGAATAATAGGTGGAACTGAATGTTTTGAGTGCACAAAGGACTGTCACTCTTCTGTAAAGCACCATAAAATCCCACCTGTCCCCAGAGACGTTCGTGCACAATTGATTATGCGGTTCTCTGGAATACTTTATTCTGATTGGTCGGTTGCAGCATTCTCTACTCATATTTTTGTGTAATGGCTGATAAACTGTATACTTGAGCATTGTCCTATTTATGTTCTACATATTTAGGTGTGAATAAAATATTTTTATATTGTAAATTTAATTTAAAAAATCACTCATAAGAGTAAAAAATAATGTAAAAGTGTGTGTGTGTGTGTGTGTGTATATATATATATATAGAGAGAGAGAGAGAGAGAGAGTTTGTTTATTTGGTGATTAGCTGTGGAATATGTTGGAGTATCTGTGCAAAACTAGATGTTTTAAAAATCAACTAGACTGTGGGGTGTAATGTCTTGAGATGCATTTAAGTTTTAAATGTATTAAACTTGACACATCATCTTAAAAACTTGGGCGTTAACTTGAGGCGGTAGATTCAATTTAATTCCTGTAATTGTTACACTAAAGTTTTTCTACATATTTAGGTGTGAATAAAATATTTTTATATTGTAAATTTAATTTAAAAAATCACTCATAAGAGTAAAAAATAATGTAAAAGTGTGTGTGTGTGTGTGTGTATATATATATATAGAGAGAGAGAGAGAGAGAGAGTTTGTTTATTTGGTGATTAGCTGTGGAATATGTTGGAGTATCTGTGCAAAACTAGATGTTTTAAAAATCAACTAGACTGTGGGGTGTAATGTCTTGAGATGCATTTAAGTTTTAAATGTATTAAACTTGACACATCATCTTAAAAACTTGGGCGTTAACTTGAGGCGGTAGATTCAATTTAATTCCTGTAATTGTTACACTAAAGTTGTAAACACGCTAAAAACTTCTCCAAAAAGTCTGAAGGTGCTAAAAATGTTAAAACTTAAAAATAATCAAGATATACTCACTGGGGATCTTTCCGCATGGCCAACTAGTCATCCAGCAGTCATCTATTTGACCATCCAGACCCATCCCTAATAAGGGCCACATTCAGTTTATTGTGTGCTAATGATCAGCTGACTTATTTAAAGGTACTGAAAGATCACGGAAAGCGTAGATTTGTTTAGACTTCTCTCGTATGGTATATTTTTTGGGGGTTTGTTTGCTATATTTGTGTGCTTGCTTTCAGCTGGACATCTTATGCAATGAAGAAATCTTGGGCAAGGACCATACTTTGAAATTTGTTGTGGTTACAAGATGGAGATTTAAGGTAATTAATGATAAATTTGCGTGCATTCACGAATGCTTGTTATAGATTAGCCTGGCTTTAGTCTTCCCATTTGCAGTATTGATGTGCATGTCACTTTCTATACATGCATGGATACTCTGCATAATTTTTATGCATGCATAATCAAATAGAGTATGTGAAGTTATGAAATTGTCTTTGTGTTGTATAGATGCGTTTGACTTTCTGTGCCTTTGTTTTCATTCTAGTGGCTCTATGACTTTCAGTCACACGAATGCTTGTTTGTTTTGTGTGCGTTCCAGAAATCCCCCCTCCTCCTTCATTACAGACCCAAAATGGATCTGCTGTAGTTGGATAGAAACGCTTGGTTGTTTTGGCCCAGTGGCTGAGGACTGTGCTACGTGCTATATATGCATAGACCATCAACGCCTACACCAAACAAACACGGATATGAGCCAGCAAACAACAAAACCAGCACAGCCACTGCGACACTGGCGACTTACGGGAACAACCGCTTTTTTCTGTCTGTTCGTCCGCTATATGTCCTAGATATGTGAAAAATTGAGAGAAAGCATATATTTATACTTTTGTATAGTTGAGAGAAGTGGAACCAAGACCCAATTGGTGCGCTGTTTACACTATTAAAACTAAAAAAGACAACAAAAAAAAGGTTTAAAATTTTTTTTGTACCTTTAAACTTTGTTCCCACTTCAATTATGGGCAAAAAGATGGTGCTCGGTGTCTGCCGTCCTCCGTGGAAGTGTCCACTTTTACACTGCTAACCAGAAGAGAGGAGGTGTTTCAAACTGATCGCTCTCTCTCAGGTCATACCTAACTGGAGCTCAGAGCCTTTCTAAGCTTATATAAAGCAGTTTATATGAGTATATTATTTCAGAGCGGCTTCTTTCTTTACTTTCCGATGTCGCTACGAGTGGAATTGTTAATAGGCAAATTTATGTGTAGTATTTATGTTCTATTTACCAATATTGTATATAAAAGTTGTTGATGGAGAGAAAGGATGAATAATGAAAGTGTGTGTGAAAGACTGAAAGGCTAGAAAAATAGAGACCGTTTAGAGTGTTTTTCCAAAAGTGCTATATTTTGGCCTGTGTTTATGTGGCTACATGGAAAAGACATAGATATTTAGCTAAATGCAAGGCAGATTGCAAATTGGGTGAATTTCACAAAATATTTCCACCTCAAAATCAAAAGAAAAAAAAGAAGGAAAAGAAATTGTATTTTGCTTAAAGAAAATGAAGCTTGGTTTTGGGACCATTAAGATTTGTTTTGCCATTATTTTCATAATTACGCAAATCCCCCGCACAAATTCAGTCATTGTCATAAAACATACAGATGCATTAGGAATTATGTTTTTGTGATTTTTAATTTTTCTCAATGCAGATTCTCATTACTATAATACAGTAAAAATGTATTACAGTAAAAAAAATGAAATTCAGCTTTTTATTATCATTATTTACAGCACATCTTAAAGTCAATACAGTCTATGCATCTGTGATGTATAAATACAATTTAAAAATGACATTTAAAAATTTTTTTAATATAAAAAAAAAGCTTTTTTGTATTTGCATTGCAGTAATGAGAAGTTTTGGAGAATGTTTAATTAAGAAAATATCGTCATAAAAATCTTAATGGTTATAAAAACAAACTACTTTTTCTTTAATATAATTTAATAATTGAACTATAATAATATTCATTATTATTATTTTATCAAATTATTTTACAAAACATATATAAATATTTAGTTTTTTCCCTCTTTTTTTCATTAGATTTTGGGGTAAAATATGACCCAAGCAACTGGACATTATTACAGTAAAAAAAAATGAAATTCAGCTTTTTATTATCATTATTTACAGCACATCTTAAAGTCAATACAGTCTATGCATCTGTGATGTATAAATACAATTTAAAAATGACATTTAAAAAATTTTTTAATATAAAAAAAAAAGCTTTTTTGTATTTGCATTGCAGTAATGAGAAGTTTTGGAGAATGTTTAATTAAGAAAATATCGTCATAAAAATCTTAATGGTTATAAAAACAAACTACTTTTTCTTTAATATAATTTAATAATTGAACTATAATAATATTCATTATTATTATTTTATCAAATTATTTTACAAAACATATATAAATATTTAGTTTTTTCCCTCTTTTTTTCATTAGATTTTGGGGTAAAATATGACCCAAGCAACTGGACAAGAGTTATGAAATTTACCCTATCAGTACATCTTTTTTCAGTGTGCAGCCTTTTATGATGCAAAAAGCCTATGTTTCGGTCCTCTTTAATTTAGGAGGATTTTTAAGTGTCTAATTAAATGCATCAGTGATTAAAATTCGATTTCTGAGCAGGAAAGGTGCTTTTAATCATTTGAACCTCCCAAATGTTAACTTGCAGCTCTAGAATCATTAAGGATGTGTAAGAATGAATCCTTAATATGTTCATATCTTTAACTTACTTTCATAAACAGCCAACCCCTCATATACATGTATGTCCTGTCATATAATCCCACAGCCTCAATGTCACATATGCAGTGCATTACCTTTTAATTGAGAAAAAAAGATGAAACATTCAGTCCTTCCTTACGATGACGTGATGTCAGTTCTCCGCTCCTCCATAGTACGAATGTAACCCAAAAGTAACCGTCCATATGTATTGCACAGTTATTTGTTTTATCACTGTCTTTAGTGCCAAAGGCTTCATACTCCCTCCTGACTTCACTCTATTCCGGATGGCAAGCTGCATGAATGGCAGAATGCGAACAGCGTTTGACCTTAACTGATTTAATATAGAGGAATATGGTAAATTGAGATCAGAGTTTTATATTTATGATTTTTCTGGTTAGGTTAGTGAAAATTGGTTAGTTGTTGAAATGGATTGTTTTATTTTTTTTGTGAGCCCTAAATGAGTTATAGTAATTTATATTTCCATTGTGGACGTTGGCAGACACACTGCCTCTAGTTGATCAAACATTAAAGGGCTCTTATCAGATTTCTAACCTAAATGTATTTGAAACCTTTCTTAAAGAGCTATTTGACTTTTTATATCCAAACATTTACTTAAAAAGTCTGTTTTTACTTTGAAACAATGAGCAGACCTGCATCATCTCCTATAGCGGTCAACTTTTACACGGGTAAATGCCAAACCAGCTTGACCAAATCTTTCTGGATCTCATCATTAAGTTATTCCACAAATACTGATGTTTTGTATATCCGATACTGCAGTCTTGCATAGAAACAATGTTTCATCTGCCCGTGAGTCTTTTTTCACTGTCTTATAATGTGAATTATCTTGGCATGCATTCTGTCTTCAGCTTCACTGCATATTGTTTGGCTTTATTGCATCACCGATATGTTCTTGTAAAGAGGATGATGCCACGATGGTTTAAATATTGCGTTCTTGTATGTAGCAGCCATTCCTGCAAACATTTATATGGCTAGCATTCCAAACACAGACTGCAGGTTTATTCCTGGTGATGAAAACGCAACAGATGCATGATTTTACTGTTTTTATTTAATGCGTTTCTGATACTCGCGACATATTTTTGTAGGGTTGTTGAGGTCGTTGCCATGGCAAACACTGGGGTGGGTCATTGCCACGGTGAAGGCTGGTGTTCGCTGGTGTTTCTTCCATTTGAGCCAACAACTGGTGCTAATGTTTTGTATCTTTTAAAAATAAACCGAATTAAACATGGTGCAGACCGGGGGGGTGAGTCTTAAAATACCCGTATTTACCATACCTAGCTTTTTTGACGTTTGGTGCTCTCAGGTCTTGTGAAACTTGTTTTTACAGCCTGTCTTATAGGGAAGTTGGGTGTGGATTCATGAATTTTCATATACTGCTGTCCTAAGGAACTCTGAATAAGTCTCAAATGGCAAAATAACACCATCATTGTCATCTGCCGTCATAAAGATCACTGGCATTTAGAGTAAAGACCTATCGTACATCATTTCCACAGCTTTGCTCGATCATCCCAGGATTTGAACATGGCAACTTGTAATATATTGCTAAACCTCTATCACAAATCTCTATGTGGTTGTTCCATTTTTTGGCGATGAAGGCAAGTCGGAAGACAGGGTTTTTTTTGCTGTAGTATTGTTTAAATCACCACACAGTTCCACTCTCCCAGGGCCTCATTGTGCTTGAGAGGTGTGTTAGCAGTATTGGGATGGATCGATGCTCGGGCCATGTTATCAGGCTTGCATTGAGACATCAGCGCTACTTCACTTGACAGGCAGGCTTTAAGAAGCTTACTAGAGACCTGCTTTACTGCGTTAGAAACTGTGGGCTGTGTGCAGACAGCAGTTGCCAAGACTGGAGACTGGTCGTCTTATTTCCGTTTGCTAGTTTTTTTGGCAGCGTGTGGCCCTGCGACAATGGTGCTCCGTGACTGACTTTGAAATTCGAAACTGAGCTACAAATCTGGAGATGTAGAGATGATATCAGAGGATGATCTTTAGGTGAATCTCAGGAAATGATCTGTAACATATGTGTCGTATTTCACCCCAAATCTAAAAAAAGAAATTATTACCAGTGTGATGTTTTTAACAATAAAGCAATAAAATACATTATCCTCCAACTGTCATTAATGTACTGCAAAAATATATAATTACTTTAATGTAAAAAAAAAAAAAAATGGAAAATGGTTTTGATGTGTTATAGAAATGATCATTTGGGGGCAAGTTTAGCTTAATTCTCATGAAAAAATAATGCCATAATGTAACAAACCTTAAAGGGAGAGTTCACTCAAAAATGTTCTCATAATTTTCTCTTCCTCATGTTTTTACAAACCTGTATGCATTTCTTTTTCAGTTGCTGGTAGCCATTGACTTCCGTAGTGTTTTTCTTTTTCCATACAGTGTAAGCCAGAAACTGTTTGGTTACCAACATTCTTCAAAATATCTTCCTTTATATTCAACAGAGGAAAGAAACTCATACAGGTTTGGAACAACTAGCGGGTGAGTAAATGATGACAACATTTTCATTTTTGGGTGAACTATCCCTTTAATGGTCCAAGAAAAGTGTTGATTTTCTATATGTAAAATATAATTTCCTTTTTCTTTTTTTTTTACTTTTGATTTTGGAGTGAAATTTGACCTAGACATGTTTTCACGATTCCCCTCTTCGTGGATTTTAACAACAGAAAACATTTCCCCAAAAAATAAAAATTCTCCATCGTGTGAGATTTCAGCTGCGCTGGAAAGCACTTCTTATTTATTGTCTTTTGAAAAGCGTACAGCAGTCCTAAAAGGGCACCATTTTGGTTTATTTCTCATTCTGTACAGCATCTCTCTCCAGTCACTCTCTCGAGTCAGGATTGTCTCTCCTCTGAGTCATCTGCTGTGATTGTATTCTCACTAGAGCAGTGTGTTTAAAGGGCACTCTGCATTAAGGTCTGAGAGGCTGTAAAATCAGACTATGAGGCCGACACAGAAACCACAAACCCACTCTAATAGGGTTTCAGCAGGCGGCTTTTCTAAGGTTGCATTGAGTGAGCTACTATGATGGGTCAGTTTTGGGGTTGAATTGATTGTCAGCCTTATTGGCCAGTGGTTGCCAGGTATGTCACTATGGGTATTGTTTGATGTCAGTTAAAAGCATTGCAACATCCCTGTAAGAAATCTGTCTTAATTGGCAGCAGGAGCTTGTTTGGGCAACCTGTGTATTGTATTTGGATTTTTGTTGTTTTGAAGAATGATTTTTGGAAACCAATCTTCATGGTGGCACCTCCAAATGAGCCGTATATATTTATCACACTTCTCTGTCCAAACTATTTCCTCCCATTAAATGCCATTTATTTATACTGTAAAGACTGAAGTGATCTGAAATATAAAACATGTTGAGATTTGCCGCTTCTCATCTATGTCTTCATCTGTACATGCTTTGATTGATATATACAGGACTCGAACATGATGAACTAGTATCACGTAAGCATTATAACCCTTTTCTTTCTCTGTCATTCAGCATATAGTCTTATCCATGTATGCGCTTGTGTATAAAAGAATCTGTAAATTCATTTTAAGGTTGTGGTGGGACTGGGAAAAAGCATTCAGATTGGGTCGTGCGGAGCGATCGTTATGTATCCAAGGAAAAAAATGTGCAATATATGTCTCTCAGATGGTTCTTGGTTTCAGCTCTGGAAGCTTCATTCAATTTATATCTGTTCGTTAGGTGCTCAGGTCACAGATAGAGTCCATACAGTTCTCATCCCTCTGATTCTACGGGTGCCTGCTTGGCTCAATTCACACTAATGTTTCATACATAGCACATTGTTTTCCTCACAATATTTTTTTTCTTTTTGTAACAGCTAAGAATATTTTAATGGTAAAATATTGACATTTAATAGTGTCCTTTTTCTTGTCTCTTTTTTTTCCTGGCATAATGGTTATTTATTGCACATGGTTTCCATAGTCACACAAAGGAGTTTTGTTTAAACTGGGCTGGAGTTTCTTACAATTTTATGGAAGATTTTGTTGAAATTTTTAAAGTGTGTATTTCATGAATAAATGCCTTAAAAAGAAGTGTGTCTTTTGTCTTCTTCTGCTTACAACATTAGGAAAAGATCTGACCATATTAAATTAGAATTTGATCACATAAATCCCTTTTATGATGTTTAATGTTCCCAGGCATATATGTCATGCAAGTATACATTCTATGTACTATGAATGGCCAAAAATATCTATGAACCTTTTTTTGTTAATATTACATAACAGATTTTAAAGCTGCCATATTGAATGTTACAGGTTCTGACATTTATTTGTATATGAGTGAACCATCTTATGTCTCTGTTAAATGCTTATCAATGTCAGGGTTGTGCACATATTATAGATACTATTATAGTTTTTATTAATTGTTATTTTAGTTTGAGTTCTTTTAGTACATCAAGTTAAACTAAATTAAAAATTTTACATTTAAAAAATTAAAAAAATAAAATTACAGTTTTTTCAGTTCAGTCCCTGAATTTTTATTGCGCTAGTAAACAGGATGCAGAATTTCAATTTGCATTTTAATTTTACTTTCTTACTGTAGTTATATGATTTATTAAAATTTTTATTGCAAGTGTTATTTAAAAAAAAAAATATATATTTTTAGTATGATTTACGCATTGACATTTTGCCATACATGGAGCATTTCCAGTATGTTTTTATTTATTTTTTTAATTTATATTATATTATGGACTTTAGTAGAATGCAGTAATTTATCCTAAAGTCCAAAAAATGTATGATATAAATTAGGGAGTAAATTGGCATAATTAGGATATATATATATATATATATATATATATATGGCGAGCGAGAGGGAGAGTGTAACTATTTGTTTTGGCACAAAACTAAATATGAAGTTTTTTTGGAATGCAGTCAATTTCTGTTCCTGTCATTCCAATTCAGGTCCAAATCAACATCCTGTGGGTTTGGCTTCAGCTCTCTTCAGGAATTTTGTGCAATAAAGCTTTTCTGAATAAATGAAGGAAAGAAACGAAGGATATAAACAACAAAGCTACCTGTTTAGAAATCCCAGAGGTGTGACCAAACATAATGCCCTTGCTTTTCTCTTTGTTTATAAATTCCCAAGTGAACACTCGTTCAAATGAGGCCTTTTTACCACGTTAAAGAAACTGTGATGAGGTCAACCCTACTGCCTCAAGATGCACGGCACAAACAGAATGGAGCACCATGGATTTGGTAAGGTGGCAGTCAGAGTTTCAAACACAGAGGTAATGAGCCTGTAATGTCCTCATTCCTTCTCATTTCACTTCTGACCATTTGAAATTACCATTTGAAAATCCGTAGTCTAATGAAATATCAGGAAAGGAGGGTCCTGTTCATTTCTTTTGCTGTGTATTCAAAGCAAAGTGACCCAGAGTTTCATCTAGTGCAAAACGAGCTTTCCAGCAACTTCGCTGAACATTCATCTGTTCTTAATATGTAAATATATACATTAATGTCAGTTGTATAGATCATTAGATTTCAGTGATTTCATCTGTTGTGCTTGCAAAAATACAACATAATACTCAAAACTCAGTAAGATTTGTTAGTCAGCAAGATCCATGTTCCTAGTCTCATAGTCAAAACAAAATTGGTGTATATTCTGCAAATTGCTAAAATTTCATTTTATTTAGCTTTCTCTATAGGCCCAACAGACCACCTTGGATGTCAGTAATCTCTCTTATTTTCACTTAGAAATGCTGTAGGTTATAGAAGTAGAATGGGTTGTGAAGGTTGTGTCATGTTGACTTTAAACAGTCAGTCATTACAGTGCCAGAGCTGGGCTTTTTGGTTTGAGGCAGCAAGCTCAAGAAATTGGACAATGCCTGTTAAATATCTTCAGAGGAAATCACTGGAAAATTGCCGAAATTGTTGTTGACATGGGTAACACTTTAAAATAAGGCTCAATTTGTTAACTTTGGTTAATGCATATCATGAACTAAACATATCATATACTGAACAGCATTTACAGCATTTATCAAATCAGTTTGTTCATTTATGAATATGTTCATTTGTTCATTTATCTTATATAATATCAAAGATAATTTTTATAAGAAAATACTATTTCAGTCTTTCTACTTAAACATTTCACAATGTCTTACTTGCAGATTCTGTGAAACAATTTTCCCTCTGAAATTGCTGTAAATTTCACAAATAATTACAAAGCAATTCCTTCGCCATTTTTTCTGTGTATATATACAATTAACATTAGCCTCAATCAATCAGCTTTATTATTTATCAAGGTGTTTTACAAGAAAGACTAAGTATATATACAAAAAAAACTTCAATTAAAATATATCTTCAAGTAGTTAGTAGTAGTAGGTCTATACTACTACTACTACTACTACTACTACTAGTAATAGTTTAGGACCTATATCACATAAAATTCATGGTCAATTTTAGATTTATAATTACAGCAAGGAACCTTTAAAAGCAATTTACTGGAAGACCAAATGCCGAGTTCACACTGCATGGTTTTCAAACTCGTCGGATCGCCGTTGTTTTCACACTGCGTGAATATCTGGGGTAGCATTCAGTTGCTACTGTGTTCATATTGCACGATGGATCGGCGACAGGGGGATTCACATTGCATGACTTCATAATAGGAAGAATCGCCGACAACTCTGTCTGGTCCGCAAACTACATTTCACAACAAAACACATGCGAGAAGTGATAAGGAAATAACGCGAGAACCCGCCTGCGTCAGACCGACTTGTTTCTGTATGATATAATTGTTCATATATCTATTAAAATAGCCTACTGATATTCTGGTCTATAACTCCTCCCCGAACTTCCCTCTGCCCTGTATCTTGGTCTCTCATTGGCTGTAGGTCATCGCCGATGTAGTTTTCAGTCAGAAATCATTGCACACAGTGTGATTGTGAATCGCCGACTGCTCCAGATATTTAGCATGCCAAATATTTTGCGGGCAATGTGTCGGCGATTCTCTCAGATCGCATCTTTGATAATTCACACTGCGTGATTGTCACTCGCGTGAATGAGCACAGATTTGCCTCCGATTTCGGGCATTTGTTGGCGATTTCGCAAAACCTGTTGGCGAGTGAAAAATCGGACTAAAATCGTGCAGTGTGAACTCGGCATAAATGTTCTAGAGATCACTAAAATACTGGGGTGCAAGCTCTGATGCATCCTAGTGTAAGCATAAAGGATGTGCCTTGTAATTGTAAACATTAAGGAGATTCAATAAATGCTATTTCATACTTAATGCATCAATATGTGAGCAAATTCAACCTTTTTTTAAAAGTGTTATCATGACATTTATTTAGCTACTGCAATTTTTTTTTCTAATGATAAGCTTAGCTATGGCATCCATACCATCTTCTCTTCCCACAGATAATAAAAGGAGTCTGTAAACCCCAACCACAGGACTTCATATGTTTCCAGTCTTTCTGAAGTTTAATAGGACAAGTTGAGGTATACGAGTGAAACTGTAGCTGCCATAGCTTTGGCTTTGAACACAGAGTATTCTAGAATCATACTGATTCTATCAGTTGACTAACAGTAGAAGCTGAACACGATCACAAGGTGCCACTTCTGCCATTTACATACAGTATATATCTTGTTGTTCATTGGCCACCTGTTGAAGAGTGATTATGTATTCATGAAGAAATTTCAGTCTGCTGAAGCCTGTGCATTGTTTGCTGGAGTTCAGAGAAATTGGAAGTAATTCAGCTTCTTGCACACAATATTCAATAACAAATTAGGACGAGAATGAATCTCAATTAGTTTTAAAATTCTTGGCATAGAATTTTGTGCTCGGATAAATTAAATTTGGCTGTGGAAGCAATAAATGGCTAATGGCTGTGTGAGTCATTTCGGGTTCTCCTTGTTGAGAATTTTAGTTCCTCATGATTACATTAAAAAGAAACATTGACAAAGCCAAAGGGTAATCGGCCCCATGAGAATTAGCCTAATAAGTGAATCAAAATGCTTGGGTAAAATATTACCTTGTTTAAATTCTATTTCAGGGTTTGATTGTCAAATATTAGCTAAGAGAAACTAGTTTTGAGTCCCTTGAAAGGATATGTCGGTTTTGCATTTTTATTATGTGCAAGTACAGAAATTGTAGCTATGACAAAATCATTATGAAATGGGTAGTTGTGATTGGTCAATAGAGCATTTAAGGGACAGGGTTTTCTTTTTAGTAATGCGTGCAATTTGCATAATCACATTTTGAATGTTTAATGAAAATGTGTATATTTTTATTATGTACTAACCACTTGATAAATTCAAAAAGGCACTTAAAGGTTGTGCTATATTTGTAATTTGCGAATGTGGCAATGACTTTTAAGGCCCTTTAGCCACTGATTACAATAGGATAACCTTGCATTCCTTATAGTTTCATTCAAACAAATCCTTCCGTGATGCTAAAGTGATTTAACTTCCTTTTAAGCCTTGCTGTGATGCTAAACAGTTGATTGCATGAGTAATTGTGCAGTATATTCCATATTATGCATAAACGAGATGTGTTTTCTAAAAAGCAATGGACTGTTACATCTCTGGCACAGTATGTGTTTTTATTCAGGCATCTGCTTCAGCTGGTTGCCATGAGCAACTTGTTAAGTCAGATGTTCTCTTCCCTGCTAGTTCTCTTCCTGCGCTGGTAATGTATGCATTCTGATCGGCGTTAGGTCTAAGATTGCAACTGTGTCATCAGAAATGATGCTTGCTAGTCAGCTAACACTTGCTAGTGCTAGGTTATCATGTGTTTTAGCAGATGCGCCACATTGTTATATGATATTATATTATAGTTACAGCTCAAATATTGTATTTTATACTTTCAGACAATAGTTTTATGTTTTATATTCAGTGTCATTATTCACAACTTTTTTTTTCTTTCTTTTTTTTTTTTTTGCTGTGTTATATTTTTCCAAATGCATCTGAAGACAAAAGGGAAAAATACTTGCTAGGCAGCTGAAAAAGTGGGCAGTCATCGCTGTGATGCATAAAGCTCCTTATGCAGCAGCACATGTGACCACGTGCTAGATAAGCCCCTTGGGAAACTTATTCAGGACTGCCTCGGACCAGCATTGAACAGTCCCTCACTGCTGATGGATTTCCGATGCGCTCTCCACCTCAGCGGACATCAGAGCCTCCTGTGATTAGTCATCCTGGAATGCTCGTCCTTGAGGTGACTTTCGGGAAAATGTGTGCCATATAAATCCTAGCAAAAGGGCCTGAAGCTTAGTTTTGCTTAAGGTTTGAGCCCTTTAATTTATTGACATGATTTAGAAACAATGCTATTTATTTCTGCCCCATCCGCTATATTATTGACTCAACTGAAAATTGACTGCTCAATCAACAAATAGCTCAGAGTAGCTTGAATCTTTTGTTCTTGCGAATCAATCCTTTTGGGACCCAAAACTCATTCTGTTTCATATTAAAGTATACCAATCCATTCACTTTCAAGTAATCTTCTCCAGACCAGTCTTTTAAGAGGGACCTCGGTGAAAGAAGACATCAGTGCTTAGATTCTGTTTCTGTGTTTGCTGCTATTGATTTCTCGAATCTCAACAACTCTTTATTGATCTCTCCGTTTGTGACCCCATCTGTTGACCCGCCTTTAGTTTTAAAGCAATTTGCCATGGTGGTAGCTCTGCTAAAACGCCTTCCTCAATTCTGTCGGAGATGATGTAGACGGCTGTTTTCGGGCTATTTCTCTGTCAACCAGAACATGTATATCATGTCATGTCACTGTCAAGAACCCAGAGAAACTTTGGGGGAGGGTACCGTACCACCCCCCCCCCCCCCCCCCCCCCCCCCCCTAATAATATAACAATAATTTTAAAATTATTTATATATCATCAAAATAAAATCATCATATTAATGTGATTATGCATATGGATAATCCGAATATTTTTCACTAATGCAATTGTGGCCCAGTGCAAAGCACAATATGTCCATTTATAAATTCAGATCATCTGATCTTCCCTTGGGATATTTTCCTGTTCCTTCAATATTTTCCACAGCATGAAAGTGGTATTTTCTTTACACCCTGTGGCGTATCTAAGATTCTGATCAAATTATTGCTTGAAAAGCAACTGACCTATTTTCTCTATAGTAAATCACGGGTAGAGCTGGCAGCAAAGACAAATGGCATTTTCACTGCAACACCACAATCTGGTATTATGATTTTATGATGAAATTGACACAGCCTGCGCTGACAGCATTTATCCATCATGCATCCATTCATATATTTGCAGCTGGATGTGGGATTTCTTTCATTTCTTTCTTTAAATATAGGGCCTTTGCAGATTAGATCATTCAGGTTGTTTTTTCACTTATTTATGTAAGGGTTCTTCCATAAAATTTTCAGGAGACATTCATAGAGTCTTCAAATTTCCATTTTATTACCTGCCACACTCATGTACTGATCACAAAGGTGCAGGAAAACCAAGAGAACAAAAACTAACTGATACATGCCATATCAGCACATTACTCAGTTCTGGGCCTCAGATGTTTCTCCAGGGATCCCTCACCAGAACTAACCTCAGCCATAGGAAAATCACACCCTTTTAACAAACAGATCAAACCATTTTATAATTACAAGGGGTCCCAATTCAATACATCAAACCGTATATCAAAAAATAAATATATAATATATACAAATAAACTCTATAAACATATGAAATTCCATTCCCCATAAAGCAATAATAAAATAAACTGGAAAGAATGCCCTTTATAATAACACATTCAAATGAACAAACAATCCAAACCCATATGGTACCCAAACTACATTTCCCATAATTCCTAGCAAAGGATATAAAAGACATCAGGAAATGCCGCGCCCTTTTAATAACACGCCTTTGTTCCATGCTGCAGTCATGGATCCTGGCAGAACCACGGGTAGGATACACAATTATTCAAACAATTAAATAAAGAAAATATTAACCCAAATCTTGTCTAGCTGTGGTTTTATTCAATTAACTAGCGTGCACTCTAGTAATGAATTGTTGTCTCGCTCTTTGATCTTTAATGCGCGCATAAGAGACAACATGTACCACTAACACAATGTTTTGGGTAAATCATGTTAAAGAGACAACATAACTACATATAAATTTATAAACAAGCAAACAAACAATTAATCCCTTAAACAAACCAAAATCAATTTCTCCTACAGAGAAATGAAATTAATTAAAAAGAAAACTAGAACGATTGAAATGAACTAGCCCAATTATTAAGTGTGGCCTTAGCCCTCACACACTGCAACACCACAATCTGGTATTATGATTTTATGATGAAATTGACACAGCCTGCGCTGACAGCATTTATCCATCATGCATCCATTCATATATTTGCAGCTGGATGTGGGATTTCTTTCATTTCTTTCTTAAATATAGGGCCTTTGCAGATTAGATCATTCAGGTTGTTTTTTCACTTCTGTATGCCTCCAAATGGCAGTCAATAGAGTGCTGATTCAAAATAAGGGCTTTTTCCTCTGTATGAAAGAAGCCTTGACAGGAAATATGTCTCCTTTAGATGTTCCTTTCCTGTTGCCTTTGAGTGTGAACCCTAAAGCTGCGGCAGGAAAAGAATTCATGCAAAACAACTTCTTTGCTGCATGTCAACTGCATTTGGTGAGCAAATTTGGTGCAGCAGATATCCTGCCACCACATTCTATGCACATGATGATATTGTCCTGAACCTTTTTTTCACTTTCTTACTGCTTTTGTAGTTATGCCATCCTCAACCTGAAAGATTTATGTATTTCTATCTGTATCACATGTTTTTTTAAATGTTTTTGAGGATTATACCCTACAGTTTTAGATTAGACCTGTATATAGCGTCTCTTGAAATATTGTGTTAAGTATACAAGATAAGTGTTGGCTGCAATGTGACCTACATGCAAAGGTGAACTTAATATAACAATTTGCATTACGACCAAATAATGATCCAAGTTGGGAACAACAGTGTAGATGAGATGCATGTTTCTAACTCTAAGGTGCCACACACACCAAAACATTGCATAATAATGAAATTAACTCAATTTTAAAATAGCAAAATATATGGTTATATTATATTGTATTATATTATTTAAGAATTTATTTTTCCTCATATGAGGACTTTTTTTTTGGATGGTTGAGGGGGAGGGGGGATTGTGGAGGTGCTAAAATTTGTGTTTATTAATTTAAATATCTGTAGTCCAACTGAGCCATTTTTGCTAATGTCAGAATTCTTAAAATTGTACATACTGTACATAAAATGTTAATTTACATTTACATTTACATTTAGTCATTTAGCAGACACTTTTATCCAAAGGGACTTACAAATGAGGACAATAAACTAGAGCCAGTGGGGGTTTTGTAGGCAAACGTTAATGCCTTGAATTTAATGCGAGCTGCTACTGGTAGCCAGTGCAAATTGATGAACAGAGGTGTGACACGTGTTCTTTTCGGCTCATTAAAGATTAATCTTGCAGCGGCATTTTGGATTAATTGTAGAGGTTTGATAGAAGTGGCTGGAAGACCTACTAAGAGAGCATTGCAATAGTCCAGCCTGGACAGAACAAGAGCTTGAGCAAGGAGTTGTGTTGCATGTTCTGAAAGAAAGGGCCTGATCTTCCTAATGTTGTATAAAGCAAATCTGCAGGACCGGGCAGTTTTAGCAATGTGGTCTGAGAAATGCAGCTTATCGTCAATCACAACTCCAAGGTTTCTAGCTATTTTTGAAGGAGTTATGGTTGATGAGCCTAACTGGATGGTGAAATTTTGATAAAGTGATGTGTTTGTTGAAACCACAGTTGTTCACTGACACTCTTAAAAATAAAGGTTCTTTATTGCCATCTATGGTTCCAGGAACAATCTTCAATGCAGGAAAAATGCTTTATAGTGGAACTTACTTTAGATTATTAAAATGTTCTTTGCACTAAGAAAACGTCTCGGTTGCCGTACGTAACCCTTGTTCCCTGATGGAGGGAACGGAGACATTATGTCGTGACGACATTAGGGGTCTAACTAATGTCATCACAACATAACTCGTAGTGAGCGACAGATAAGGAAACATGGTTCCTTTAAGAACTGTTCACTGAAATGTTCCTTGGGGAATCAGAAATGGTTCTTCTATATGGCATTGCTGCAGAAACCCCTATTCGAAGCTTTATTTTTAAGAGTGAAGTGGCTGCATCCATATCTATTCAGTTGTTAATGCTTACAGGCAATCAATTATATTTTTTTGATGCTTGAAAACGAAATAAATCTATTGAATGAGAACAGTTCTCCAGAGAAAAAAAGATTTTAGAATGACTTCCAGGATGTACTGTGACCAAGAAAACACTTTTTATTGGTTTATTCAGTCATCTCTGTATTATTAACCATTATGTTGTCATCTTATATGCATCATGTGGGGAAAAAAAGGTTTGTTACCCTGAGGCAACATGATGCAATGGAGGGTTAATTCACTTTCCTCTTTCAATACTCATCAACACACCACCAAATCCTGTCCATCCTTTGGGATTTTCTCTTTGATTCTTTGCTCTGATCCTGCAGCTCTGCTCCTCGCAACATGTTAAGAAACCAGGACGTAAATGGAAGGAACAACATAGCAGACATCCTCCATTCTCCAGGAGGGAACAGCAGAGCACTTGTTATTTACAGCACGTTCGCCATCATCTGATTGATGCTGGTGAGGTCGGAGAGACGCCAGTGCTCCATCCAGTTCACCGACGTTGGGCTGCTCATGTGGAGAGAGTGAATTATTATGACAGGCTGAAAGTGGCCGCTCAGGCATGAATACGTAATGCTGACTCTGCAGTTGCCCTTCTCTTGTCTCTGTCTCTCTTTGTCTGTCATCTTCTCTCACATTCTGAGCTTCAGACAGGTAGCCCTTATCTTTGATGAGCACAGGAAACTCTAATAATAATGCAGGATGTTGGACCTGTATGATTAGAAACAGTCTTTGTGTCTGCTGTTATCTGTTTTGCCACTACTGAACATATTCTTCAGGATATGCAAAACTCTCACAGTGTCTCTTGTCTGCTTATAATATTAGTCTAGGTTTCTTGCCCCAAAAATAGTCATAATTTTAACTTTGCATGATTATTTTCTACCCTCCCCTTATAGTCTCATCAAAAAGGCTGGTGCACATTGCATCTTGCAGGGTGTTTACACAACACCATTTTCAACTAAAACAGACACTTTTATGCATTTTGACCACTTGTTTACATGACGAGGTGTGAAAACGCAAACTTTTGAAAACAGGTTTCAAAGTGCAAGTTTTTGAAAAAGATACTAACTATTATCGTCTACATGTGAACTACAAAAATGTGAATTTGTGAAAAAGGTGATGTCATGTGCATGTGTATTATGTATTCAGTCTGGCCTGGCCTGGCATGCATAATACAGTTTCATTTAGACAACATTGTCATCTGTACACGAAACGCAAAGGAAAACTGCATTTAATGGATCAAAACGTAAAAACAATAATATTGTGAAATATTATGAAAATTTCAAATAGCATTTAATACATTTGAAATTTTAATATTATTCAATGTTCAAAATAATATAAAAAAAAGTAATTTATTCATATGATGGCAAAGCTGAATTTTCAGCATCATTAGTCTTCATAAGTCTTCAGTGTCACATGATCCGTCAGAAATCATTCTAATATGCTGATATGCTGCTAAAGTAACGTTTATTATTATCAAAGTTGAAAACAGTTGTGCTGCTTATTTTTTTATTTTGATCATATATATATAATTTATTATATATATAATTTTGTGTGTGTGTGGAAACCGTGTTACATTAATTTAATGTGTCTTTGCTAGATAAGAGTATTAATATCTTTTAGGAAAGGAAAGTCTTGTTTTCCGTGATACACCCCTGATACACAGGAGTAAGTGGCACTCATGAGAGATCTTTCAGAAACATCTCTTTCTTAGAATAATTAGGTTGTACAGTTGCTCCAGGGTCTCTGAGTGATCACAGGCTTGTCCTGGATGTGCAGCTCCCAACTTACGTCATACTCAACTGGCTGGAACATGGAACTGTAATTATGATATCAGATGTTTCAAAGAATTATAAATCACTTTGACACTGCTTTACAAATCTTATAGACAAACATTGGCGGAATTAGCATTCTGAACTGCCAACTACTGTAGGTGTGAACTGTATAGTGGACACTACTTAATATACAATGTACACACATTGTGCAAATACATGTGATTCAAAGTTATAGTGATGTTATTTGGCCAAAGTCACGATAGTTGTCCCCAAATTGCTAGATCTCCACTACTATTAAAATGCAGAAACTGAAGTATGGATGCAAATGGATTGCATTTTGGGTAATGTTACCCCAGCTGTTTAGCTATTACTGAATACTGCATATTTTGAGAAATTTGTCATCCAGACATTCTAAGTGGCAGTTCCACATTTCATTATGTTTACTGCACACATTTCGATTTCCAAACTCGAGTGGTATGATAAAATGCTGAGTGCAGTATCACTGACAGATGGAGGACACATAGTGCTCTCTACACTGACAGAACAGCAAATTTATCTTTGTAGTGCATCTTCCAAAATTCAACTGTTTAAAATGTTTTGGAATCGAGAAAATCTGGCCTCCAACCTGCATCTCTCAAAAAACATTTTGTTCAAGTCAGGAGGGCATGCAGTGTTTATGTGTGACGACATGATTTTTCGATTTTTTGTGGTGCTTTCCAATGCTAGGGTGTTCTGTGTGGATGCCAGACTTATGCTATGTGGTTGCTAAGACGTTTCCCTTACAATGATGTAATTTACAGACCAACTACTGTAGTACAATGCTTTGTTGAAATTAACTAGCTAGTTGTTTCCTGAAACCGTAGAAACGTAATCGCACTTCTGTCATTTGAACCACATTGGTTTAACAATATATGACTGAAGAAATATCATCTGCAAATTAATTGAAGATCGCAATTAATGTCAGATTATTATTTATACGAAACAACAGAAAGCCCTTCATTTTTTAATCATGTTTATCTGTAATGGGTGTATACTTTACTCCTGTATAAAGGTGGTTCATTAAGTCAGCAGCTTTCTCCACAACATAATTTATACAAAATACAGCTGTAACGAACATGGCATCTGAGGACAACATCACTATTTTTGATCCCATTGTTTTGCCTTATTTGATGTTTGATACATCGCGGGTTCCCTCTTAATTCTTTCTTCAAGATTTCCTTATGCATTTATGCACATTTATTTGCACTCTTCAAAAAAATAGCACTTATTGTTGACACGCTAAATATATTGATTGAAATGTGTATACAGTTTATATATATATAAAGTAACGTTACCATACTTTCTATTTTTTCCTGGACATGTCCTGGCCGGGTATTTGCATTGCTTTGCATTTTTGTTTGCTTAGATCCCACCCTCTTGCACACCACGATTGGTTGATTATGTACAATTCCTGCACACTATTGGTCAAACTACTTTTCAGTAATTACCATCGGCAAGTATGAAAACAATAGGAAAACAAAGCCAAAACCTGGACATTATAGGCAATTTAGAAATCCCGGCCAGGACATGTCTGAAACAAAAGGACGTATGGTCACCCTATATAAATGCAATTAAATATATAGAATCTACTTCATGTTAATTTGCTTTTTGTGCCAGAAAATGTGCTTTTCCTTTAAGTCTACATTTCATACAAGAAAGTATGTTTTTGAACACAGTTTGAGAGCTGTAGTTCAGATCATATAAAATTTTCAGTGCTGTTTGCGAATGTTTGTTGGAACTTTGGTTTTGGGAAGCACCGAATCGTTAAACTATGTTGGTTAGTTATAGTAAAACTGAGTTTTTTTTAGTATGTCTATGTGGTTGATAGCATTGCTGTAGGTAGCTTACTCGAAACAGTCCAATGTGAAATCTGATATTCTAGCCATCCTTCAATTAACATCTAAATCTTTTTTGCTTGTTTAATCATCTGCCACACAGAAATTGTCAGTCAGATTGCTTAAACAAAGAACAGCACAGCTCTACTAAAAAAATCTGCATGACTTGAGGTATAATTCACGTCAGTAACACAAACGAGGCATGACAAGTTGTGCACCAAAGTTTAGTGCTCAAGCATAGGAGTTCACTCAAATCCAGCAATTAAAACCAAAAGGGTTTAAAATGGATTAAAATGATGTTTTACCTCATTATAGGATTAGTGTTTCAAAATCCACTTCTGTGAATTATAACAATGAGCAAAATGTCACTGTCTCAATAAGTGAGAGCAGGTGGAAGCGGCAAGAACAGCAGAGGCGACATCAACAGCACTGCACACTGACCATCCAGTGGTCTGAATTTGATAAATGTCTTTGTCTTCATTGAATGTGTTCCATTTTGCCTGCACATTACTGAAGCATAGTAAAATAACTCACAGCTGCTGTTGTTTGCTCCCCCGCCTTGAGTTGGAAGGGCTTTCCTCCTCCGTTTGATGTGTTACTCGCACACATTTCATTAAGAGCCCGAGTGCTCAGTTCTCTTTCATGAGTTCATGTTTATTAAAGCCATACGCTTAGGCACAGAGGCTTTACAGCAAAATAAATGGAGGTAGGCTGCAGCTGGGTCTTGATTTACCATCAGGTTATTTTCTAGGAAAGACCTCATGGACGTTTTGATTAATACACAAAGATGAACTACTTCCACACTCAGACAAAATGAAGCAAGTCAGTTCCCTTGGCGGCCATCATGGTAACGTACCCAGACAGCTATTCCACAAGAGCTCCTTTCTACTTGAATGGGGAAGCACCAAAATGTCAAAAAATGCAAATCACTAATAAAATCTAACAAAGTTATTACAGATTTTCCTCATCTCAGCTCAAATCAAGGTTCAATAACTGTATTTTTCAGGTCAGTTGAGCTAATGCACATACAGTGCCTTTGTCAATAAGGTAATTGGCCATTTCAGCTGAAAGTTGAGTTTTCCTTTACTATAATTGCCGTATTGAACACTTAGAATCCTCCTATTCATTTTCCACAAATGGTCAGTTTCTTGCTTATATTGTTCCTGAAATGATATGTAGAAAGGCTGACTTTGTCTGTACACTGTACTGAACAAGCAAGCTCAGCACTTAAGAGTTGAGTTCACCCCAAAATTATTATTTTTTAAACAGTGTCATAAAAGTATCATAAATCATGACTTGTGCTCAGCCCAAACCTCTGTTGTGTGTTTAGCAAGAGGTGTGTGATTTATTAACAAACTTATTCTATTTACCAGTATTTTACATTTTTTTCTGAATGTAATAATAAAAATTAAATTTTTCTTCACTCAACGATGCAATTTTGACACAGTACGACTTGTAGTCAGGTGCAACTTGTTTTTCTTGTTTTTCATTCTTGTACATTTTGTAAAACATCTTTAAAGAAAATCGAAATCTTTCAGAACAGCAGAAACACATGGTATCTAGCATGCCTGGGCCTGTCAGAGGTGATTGGCTGTAGATTGTCAGTTCTATAGATCTTGCTGATGGTGGATGTACTTGGGTTTCTATATAGGGATCTTCTTACATCATGCGTCGGGGGAAATGGCAACAAGTGTAGCGCTGCCATAATGGTGTGATTGCGTCATTGACAGCACTGCTGATGAAAGATTTGATCACTCAAATAAGGTCTGTTTATTTTGTTCTGGACTCTTTCTTAAGAAGGGATTCAGTTTGCTCTGGTAGTTTTAATGTGTGTGTGCAACTTCACCCTGGGTGGGCAGAGAATTGGTGCATTATGAAATTTTCTCTCTATCCATTTACAAGGGCTCTTGCCCTGTCGCACTTCCCCTTTCTCTGCTTCTCAGTTTCCCACTGACTCGTTCACCTGTTCTTTGAGGTCGTGCCCAGTGCCTGTACTTTATGTATACAGGCTGCAGGTTTTTAGCGTCACGCTGATGCTGAACACCTTTGATCTCTTGGACTAACCCCAGAAAGAAAGGCGTATGCTTTTGAAATACTGCATTCTGCCTGCATTCCTATGATCAACAGCTCAGAACATTTCCCATTTTTTACGACCTCTGAACAAACAACTAAAGCCTTACAGCATGAAATTACAGGGTAATATTCTGGAATAGAGATTTCATGGCTGTTTGAGAGAAGAGAGTTTCAATAGAAATTAAAAAATGTGTTCTTTGGTGATGGATGCCATGCATGCAATTTGTGTAAAATTAACTGCTGTTTCAAATCTGTATGTGCTATAAATATAAGTGTGCTGAAGCTATAGATAGCATTTTGTATTAAATTTGATGGCTTTGGCTGTATGCACATTCAAAGACAAGATCTGGTAGAGAAGCCTCTCATTCAGAAGTGGCACTATGTGGATATAAATGGCACTGAAAATAGGTACTAAAACTAGCAGCAATAGGCCGCATTGCCTGAATCTCTGTCAGGGGGCCATGAGTTATGTGATGTGAGATATGGAAGCGTATAGGAAGCGAAATTCAATTTAAAATGCAATATGCAAAATGGCAATGCATTTCTGTATTTAAATTTACATTTTTCATTACCCATACGTGCAACAAGTTTTATAAAAACAAAATTAGCAAAAAAACAAACAAAAAAAAACTTGCTATGTATATTGTTAGGCGAAGCCCCACCCCTGTCCCCGACCACGAACTCTGCCCCCTACTGTCCTCTTTTTGGAAAACTAAAATATGGTCACCCTACCTGAATAAGTCTTTAAAGGTGTTGTAGGCTATTCTAAGTCGTTCTGAGTAATACATTGAAAAAGCTCCCACCTGTATATGACTAAACAAAATAACATGGAGTTTACTTGAGGTTCTGCTATAAATGCGTCTATAAGAAACATTAATTTAAATTAATTAATTATACAAAAAATTGTTTGAAATTAATCAAGACTTCCCGAGTTTTTGAACGAAAGTCCTGAATGACTGTTATTAAAGGTCATTTAATGACTTTTAATCATTTTCAATGCCCCGCAGAAACCCTGCCTTTGTTGGAAAAGTAAATAAATTATTTTAATTATGTTTGATTATGTTATAACACTTTTCAGTTTCATTCGGATACGTTTCGGATAGACGTTCGTTTTGACGTTCGATCAGTTGGTCGGTCGTTCGAACGTTTGATTTTAGCATGGAGTACGCTTCATATATTTCTCTGTTCACGCTCCACTTCAGCTGCCAGTGAATTCAACGATCTTTTCAGATCTCCAGCCGCCATGTTTCGAGCGATCCAAATGTAACACGCTTCCGCCAATCCCTGCCTTGAAGCAATGATTGACAGAGGGTGGGCGTGGTTCATTTAGCAACTTATAAAGCGTTAAAATTTGTATGCAATTTACATATTAAGACTACTGTTGGAAATGGCAAATGTAAATTTAATTTTAATTATAATTTAATTTCATTTTCCTTTTGCAACAAACTTTGCACATATGGGTAATGGAAAATGTAAATTTACATACAGAAATACATTGCCATTTTGCATATTGCATTTTAAATTGAATTTCGCTACCTAAATGCTTACATAGTGAGGAGATATAATTCAGAAAATCTCTTTGTTGGAACTGAAATCGCTCTCTGGGTCAGTGCAGTGCAGCAGTCTGCGGAGGAATTGACAAAGTTTATCAGTGTGTTCACTAGACTGCTGTATATGTTTCTGATTTTCTCTTTTACATCTTTTTTTAAGTTTCTTGCATAATCGATTACCATTCAAAAGTTTAGGGCCGTGAGATTTTTATTTATTCATTAATTTATTTTTAAATTTTTTTGATGTTTTTGAAAGTCTCTTATGCACACCAAGGCTGCACTTATTTGATCAAAAATACAATAAAACTGTAATATTGTGAAATGTTATTATATTTTAAAGCAATTTTACAATTGTAATATATATTTCAACGTGTAAATTATTCCTGCTCAGGCGAAGCTGAATTTTCATCAGCCATTACTCTAGTCTTTAGTGTCTCAGAAATAATAGAGCCCCAATTACAGAAAAGTTGTGATGTTTTGTAAAATGCAATAAAATCAAGAATCTGTGATTTGTTAATTTTTAAACCGTTATTTAATTGACAGAAGTACAAAGAAAAGATTTCCAATGTGTTCACTGACCAACTTAAATGTATTTTGTAAATATAAATACATTTTAATTTTGATGGCTGCAACACACTCCAAAAAGTTTGGCAGAGGCATAATGAAAGTGAAAAGATTACAGAATATCCAAGTTGAATTGTTTTGAAATAGTCTAAAATAAGCAGGTGGATTGGTAATAGGTCAAAGTATTGTGATTGGTTGTAAAAGCGACATCTCAGTCTTTGCCTTTGGTCATGGCTCATTACTTTGTGCCCAATTTTATGAGAGAATTGTCAGACAAATCAAAAATCACATTTCTCAATGAAAAATTTTAAAGAATTTATGCATGACCTTTGAGTCCTGCATTGCATAAGAATCCGTCATGCTGCTGTGTGAAAATATAGCCACATGGGCTCGGGAGTACTATGGAAAACTGTTGTCACTTAACACAATACTTTTTCAGGATTCTTTTCTGAACAGAAAGTTCAAAATAACAGCATTTCAATGTGTAACCTTATATATGTCTTTTTTGTCACTTTTCATTGATATAATGTGTTCTTGCTGAATAATTAATTTCTTTGGAAACAAAAAATCTCTGTCCTGGTATTTGGGAAGCCGAATTCCCACTTGCACACCTACATGCATAAGCTTAGAGAACAAAGAGAAACATGCCCAATTATTGGCGGCTCTGTCCAATTTATCTGGTATTGATGCTTTGTAATTAAACTTTCTTTTCATGTGGGATGTTTGGATCCCACGGCCCAGAATTACATCACCTCCAGAAACCACCTACACACCTTTAGCTCGAGCTGCCTCTCCTTCCCACCTCTGTTTTTCTCTGCTCTTCTCGCAGCACAAACACAAAGTTCTAAGAGATTGGGAGAGAGTTATTACTAATAAATGTGGGAAAACATGATTTTTTTGTGCCATGGAAAAACCTAGTTTGGTTTAAGGCACCATTTTAATTCTGCTTATCTTTTTTTGAAGCACAACCTCTGAATCACCATTAAATGTTATTTAAAGGTGACGTTTTGATTTCACCCAGGGAAATGAGACACATTTATGTCAGCCAAGCAAGTACAAGGCAATATTAGGTTTGTCTTTTTATTTGATTTATTTTTTATTGCTTTCTCTTCTGTCTCCCCCTAAGCTGTATTGGTGTCAGTCTCCAAGTGTACATGGAGTACTATTTATTTATGTTTTTTCCTCAACCAAAGGATCGTTTTAAATTGAACTGACTTTCGTTCATCTTCTGAACACAAATGAAGATATTCTAAATTAAATCTGAGAGATTTCCTCCATTGACAGTCTACGCAACTTCCACTTTCACACTTCAAAAAGAGATTGTAAAACTAGTCCATATGAATTGAGCGGGTTAGTCCAAATTTTCTGAAGAAACTTGATATATGATGATATGATGAACAGATATAATTTAGGCTTTTATTAATATATAAACATTAATCAACGCACACAACAGTTATGGCAAACAGAAACTCAAGCATGCTTGACGTGTGAGAACCAATGAGGTTTGTTCTCGCACATCAGCTACTTTTTATGTCCGCTGATCAATGTAAATATATAAAAGCCTAAATTAAATCTGTTTTTATATAAAGGGATTGAGTATTTTCAGAAATATTGGACTAAACAGCTCAATTAATATGGATTAATTTTTATGAACTTTTTGAAGCATGGTACTAGTGGTAGTTGCATAGTCTGTCAATGGAGGGAGAGATATCTCAGAGATATCAGAAATAGTATTAGTGATGTTAGTAAATACCACTATTTAATCGTGACTCAATCTTCTAACATTATTTATGACATTTGAGATGTATGTCTTACAACAATGCTGTCGGATTACTATCATGCATTGCATACTGTATCAGCTTCCTGAACTAATACATGAAACCCATTTGAAATGAACACCCAGGTAAACACAACAAGATGTTTGTCAGTATACTTGACGCAGTTTGTACGTCCATGACATAAGGATTGCTGACGACGCGGGGTGGGATGGAAGTTTTCTCATCACCCACTCACACCTTTTCTTTTCTTCTCCCCAGCATCCCTCTCTTTAAGTCCCTCAGTCGCTCGCAGGCCAGATGGCTCAGTCATCTGCGCTTTCTTCTCGATTACATATTAATGTGTTTGTCTCTGTTCTGATTCCTGTGTCATCTCTAATTCCTCCTTGGATTTCCATCAGTGGATGTAAGGCGGATCAAAGGCGACACATGCATGAGAAGGCGCAGGGGTGGAGACACATGCTGAGGTAGACTTCAAAAGACACCAGACTACCTTAAGCACTTTGCCCTAACTTGCATCACAAACGGGTTAAAAACTGGACGATCAGTGCCCAGATCAAAATCAAGGGAACTCTGCATAATACAATGGCAATACTAGAGGTTAATGTCACATCTCTCAATGAAATCCAGGTCCTATTTAAAAATGAAATCAAATGGGGAAAAAAAGAATAATATTTGCACACAAAAAAAATGGAGCCTATGTTAAGATCATTAAGATTTTTACAGTGTGACAATTAAGCACATTTCTTTGCAAATTTCAAACTGATAATAAGAGGTTTAATTTTCTTTATTAAAAATATAACATTTTCTAAAATATTATTTTGGGTTCAATTAGTTACAGACAGTTTTTGTAAGATTAGCTCATATAATTACATGAAAACCCCTAAAATGAGACCGTAGTGCATGGAAGAATGTATGCAAAATATTGCTGTTGTTTCATCATATTTTTAATAATCGCTCTTTCCCGTAATTGTCTTGTTTAATAACTTTGCAATCAATGAGCAATAAGGATATAGCAACAATAAAGAATCTTTGGAACACCGCCAAAGATGAGTTCATTAAATTGAATTAACGAGGGAAGCATTTGTGACACAGAAATCATTTGTGGTGACATGTTCTCTGTTTCTGATGTCAACCCCCTGGTATGCTCATCTGAGTTCAAACTGTTATTTAATTCAACCATGTTGGTCATGACATTTTTACCTCGTTTAGCACATTTAGCACTTCTGTGCTAAGACATCTTAACTGCATGAAGCTACTGTAAACTAAGCGCACCAACATTACTCAAAGGCTATGTTCGAAGTAGAATATGTGCTTCCTTCTAGTTTTTAAAAATAGAATGTAAAATCATAAGTTTTTCTACATTGTGTTTGTTTATACATATTATGTTTTCGCATACTACACTGAAAAAGTATTTTTTTAAAGTAAGATTAGTACAAAGCAGGGCTGTCAAATTGATTATTCGCGATTAATCGCAACCAAAATAAAAGTTTGTATACATAATACAGTATATGTGTATACTGAATACTGTATATTTATATGTATAAATACACAAATACATGTATATATTTAAGATATATATATGTAATATATATTTATAAATAATAAGTCAAGAAAAAAAATGTCACCGGAATACTATTGCTGTTTATTTGTCACATGGAAATGGAAGGTATCACATTGCATTGTGGGATATGATATCCCATGTATTTTTCTCTGTATATTGCATATAATTAGCAGAAAGTAGAAGGCCATCTGGGTATTTCATGCATACAAACAATTTGCATGCTATACACATTATACACGCTGCCGAAATTAGCTTTTATCATTTAGATATAATCCCAAACATAGCCACGGAGCTGGTGGGTGGAAAATACATAAATGTAAATATCATAAATATCATAAAGAATGTAGGCAAGGGGAAATGGGGTTAGAGGTCAGAGGTCATGCTAGCTGCTTAGCCTGTTTGGTTGACTGCACAGGGATTCTGGCCTGAATATAATATAATATAATATAGAAATAAATGCATTTTAAATCATTGGCATCTTAGTTATGCTTGAGTTGCTGTGTTGTACACCAGATCATCCTCATCAAGGATTTCCAAATATTCAAAGCAGTAAAAATGTGTTACATTTGAATATTCACATTTAAATATGCGAAGATATTCATGTGGAATTCACACCTGTGAAAAGCACACTGTGCCGCAAGAAATTGCTGAACAAGAGCACATTGAGATTTAAAACAACCTGAAAACACAAGCATGTCTTCACCGAAAAAAAACATTGCGGGTGGAATATAAAATGCATGCAGATTATTTGACCTGGTTTTATGTTTAGGCATAAGCAAATATGTCATTGTGCATTCTCTTAGAACAGTTTGTGCTGGCTTCATTCTCAGCTGTTGTTTGGATCAGAGTGAGAACATTGTAGACAAAATGAGATGTGGTAAGTCTTATTCAAATAAATAAGAAAAAAGATCCTCTTAATGCTGGGTCATTAAGAATTTCAAGCATTGGATTTTCACATACATTTTTTTTTCTCCTGGAACCATGGCACATCTCACATCTGGTAAAATATACTCATTAATCAATAAATTGTAATTATCATAGTAGCTTCAAATGATCCACAAAAAGTGTTTTCGAGCTTCCTTCTCAAATGTTGTGTCACTCATTAGCAGTTAGGAAATCTGTCAGTAAACAGTTCTTCATTAGGCGACATCGACAGGTGTCAAACCACAAAAATAATACATGAAATGCTTATCAACCCAACTCAGCTGATGAACATTTCTTCATTAAAACATTCTGGAAAGTGCTGAACACTTGCTCAGGCAGATATTAGAAATAATTAGTGAATAGAATTGATAGAATATATTTTGACTGGATTGGGTTCTCGGCTACTTAAGATGTCTCACTCAATGTCTCACATGATGAAATTCTTAAACAAATTGCACACTTCTAGGAATACACTGAATGAAACAGTTAAAAAATAATGTCTGCACATATTCCGCAGGGCTTCTTATGCGTCTGCGGGTGTTACAGCCCAAGTCATAATGAACCATGACTTCAGCTAATAACCTTATCAAGCCCATCTCTCCGACCACAGCTGATGAAGACAAATCTCCTCTAATCCTCGCTGACCACTAATTAATCCCCATGGTGGGAGGATTAAGGGTATTGAGGTGCAGGTTTGCAGCCATAAAGGTTCCAAATCAAGACCAGACCTGTTGACCTCCAGATGGGCTGTACTGCATGCTAGTTAAGGAGCCTGCAGTAAACATTAAGTGGTGGTTTGTTTTTCTTCCACCGCTGTTCACATCACGCTTATATTACCTGAGACTTCATTCCGTTAAGGAAGCCTGTGCAATACCCACTGACCTCTGCGGATACACAACCCAAACATTTTATGGATTTCTGTATCTATCTAGCAAAGGAGCATGTTTTCAAGGGCAGAGATTAAGAATGATTTCTGATATAGAGGGCACAGAATTTAGTTTTGTGCCATCTAGAAAAGAAAAACTCCATCACAACACATTTTTCTTTGTGATTTTTAGTCTCTGTTTTTGAAGTCATCTACAGTATGTGTTAGTGTACCCTTAAAAGTTGTCAAAATAAACCAAAAATAGATAATAGATAGATAGGGTAAACTTCCTATCTTAAATTTTTCTCACTTGGCCATAGATGGGACAGCCCAAGTCATAATGAACCATGACTTCAGCTAATAACCTTATCAAGCCCATCTCTCCGACCACAGCTGATGAAGACAAATCTCCTCTAATCCTCGCTGACCACTAATTAATCCCCATGGTGGGAGGATTAAGGGTATTGAGGTGCAGGTTTGCAGCCATAAAGGTTCCAAATCAAGACCAGACCTGTTGACCTCCAGATGGGCTGTACTGCATGCTAGTTAAGGAGCCTGCAGTAAACATTAAGTGATGGTTTGTTTTTCTTCCACCGCTGTTCACATCACGCTTATATTACCTGAGACTTCATTCCGTTAAGGAAGCCTGTGCAATACCCACTGACCTCTGCAGATACACAACCCAAACATTTTATGGATTTCTGTATCTATCTAGCAAAGGAGCATGTTTTCAAGGGCAGAGATTAAGAATGATTTCTGATATAGAGGGCACAGAATTTAGTTTTGTGCCATCTAGAAAAGAAAAACTCCATCACAACACATTTTTCTTTGTGATTTTTAGTCTCTGTTTTTGAAGTCATCTACAGTATGTGTTAGTGTACCCTTAAAAGTTGTCAAAATAAACCAAAAATAGATAATAAATAGATAGATAGGGTAAACTTCCTATCTTAAATTTTTCTCACTTGGCCATAGATGGGACAAAATCTCATCTCAGCACTTTGGTGAATGGCCACACTAGTTTTAATTTTGTCATTTTATCTGAATATCAACATTTGTGAGATTTAGTCAGTCAAAACAGTTTTGAGGTTAAATGATCTAATTTTGTGTGTCTGGAAAATAGTGATCTATGACCATGAATTATGTTGAATACCAAAATGTTTGGTGTCTTTTTGTTAATGAGGGATCTGTGGACAAATCAGTGTTTTTAGATTTGTGAAGTAAAAGTTATAATTTTTTACTTTGAAGTAAAAAGATAAAATTAGACCCTTAGGGTAAGATGGGCCCCTCAGAATTGGCACAGAAGGCCCCAAGTGGTATGTTGGTACCAGGGGTGCATTAACGCATGGGCTTCAGTGGGCTGAAGCCCAGGGGCCTACACTCATTTTCAGCGACGCCATGCTTGTAGCATATGCAGTGAATGATTCAGTTTAGGTTTCCCCCACACAGTTTGTTTAATTGGTATGTTCCCGATATACTGTGAGCGGAATGCACGATGCACTAGTAAAGAAGCCTAGCACCAGAGCTATTCTGTGTACATGTCTTTGATTTAATTAATTAAACGCGAGCATGGCATGTTTCAAAATAAAAACGCAGTTAGCAACCACCATATAGCCCACATTTCTTGCCAAGTGATAGTGTCGATCTACTAATGATGAATAATGAATATTTTGTGCAATTTATGGTGTTTAAATCATACATGTAAACTCACATTTCGGCCAGGAAAGTTTTGATGGCAAAAAATGTGCCCCTGGTTGGTACTGGTGTTATTATTTTTTAAATGTAATACTTATTGTAATTAATGGGGTTATTATTTAATATGTCCTTGAATTAAATGTACATTTCAGACATACTTGCTTTCATTAAAACCTATAGGTTAAGCGAAATCATTTAATTTTCAATCATATGGCAAATTCATTCATTGCATTCATATGGAAAATTAAATATGTAAATATTCATGTGCATGTATATAAGTCATACAATAATTTTACCTTTCAGATTAATCTGCTTTATTGAGATTTAGCTTTGTCTGTCATTTGTTATTCAATTAGTCAATTAAATTGCCAAAATAAAATGTTAAATAGAATATTTGATCTAGTATTTTACATGAATGACACTTATTAATACGAAAATAGTAAAAGTAATTTAAACATTCTGTAAAAGTTTACCTGTGGGTGGGGCTTCTTACCCCTCTTTTAATATTTTACATTTTGTGCTATAACAATTAAATTAGCAAATAAAAACACATTGGCCGATGCATCATCATTGTGCACATGCTAAACTTTTATATCGAAATATGTTACAATGTAAAAGTAAATCCACATTGTTCTTAAGGGGAGCGTCTTCCTCCATCTTACACTGCTACTTACAATAAGGCCTCATTCATTAACACTAACACATTAGTTAACGTGAACTAAAAAGTGCATCCAGAAAAGAAAATAATTTCATAATTTATTCATCCTCATGCACTCTCAGGAAAAAAGGTATGAAAGCTGTCACTGGGTGAGAGTGTTTAGTGCAAAACCTTTATGAATCTCTTTCTTCTGTGGATCATTTTGAAGAATGCTATAACCAAACCGTTTCGTGTCCCATTGACTTTTATAGAATGGGGGAAAAAATACTATGGAAGTCATTCTTCAAACTACCTTCTTTGATGACAGAGTTTAAATTTTTTGCTTCCTCCAGTAAAAAAGTCATCTAGTCTGAAACATGAGAGAAATATAAACATATCAAGCACCATTTACAAGTGAAAACAGTCCAAAACTGTTCTAAACAAATACATCAGTGGATTAGATCGACTTTTTGGAGGAAGTGTTATTATGGATTATTGACTCAATATTTGGCCAGAAGCAATTGTTTAAAGTTAAAATGCCTTAGTGATGGATTTGTTACTTACAAACATGCAGATTTTCACTTCACAAGACATTCATTGATGGACTGGAGTCTTGTGGATTATCGTGATGTTTTTATCTGCTTTTTGGACTCTCGTTTTGACGGCACCCATTCACTGCAGAGGATCCATTGATTCTGATGAAGAAACAAACTCCTCTACATTTTCAGCTATTTTTCATTTTTGGGTAAACTATTCCTTTAAAGCACAAGCTTCTATTATAACCAGCCCTAAATTTCAGTACAAAATGTCTAGAGGTCTATAAAGGTAATGTGTTGGACAACCATTTTCTAGCCCATTTTCTAGAGTTGAACTTAGGGCAATAGGAATAACAGCTCAACAATGAACTTATCCTCCCAGTAGGGTGACTTCAATGATCCTTATTTTTGTCATGGATTTGTACATTCTTTCGGATAAAATCCACTTCTATGTTTTCCCCGTTACTAAAAGCAGGGACCGTTTCTCGGCCTATTATTACAAAGCTACGCTGATAAAAAGACCTGTGGCGAATCCACCCAAGGCAGTGCTATTTCTGTCAGGATTATTCACTGTCAGTTCTGTGTCATGTTCCCACTCGGGATGCGTGTTGTTCACAGTACATTCTACAGTATAAGGCTGTTGTCAAGTTTTATGTCCCGAACAGTTGGCATTAGGGAGTTTTGTATTATTTTAGTAGAGTGGCATTTGTATTTACCACCTCCTACTGTTGATGTGTAGGCAGGGGCGCAGCAACCATTTTAAAAGTGGGGGGGACAGCTGTCAGGTGATGTGATCCTCAACGGCCAAACAAATTATGTACATAATGTACAAAGTACATTCATGTTCACATAATAAATTCTATATAGAATACAAATTGCCGTTTTAGAGCACCCTAGTGGCAATTTTGGGAACATGCCATGATAGCTTACAGGAAGCAAGACAGGAAGCTTACAGGGACCTATTTTTTGTGACATCAGACTCTACACTAACACTAACTCTAACCCTAATTCAAAAATAACTGCAGGACTTGGGACTTTGAGACCACTGTGGACATCTATACTTTATTTTTTATTAAATAAAGATATTTTATGCACAATATTTCAGTTACACTACACTTAAACGATAACTTTTATCCTAATTCTTAACAGTTGGACAAAAAAAAGTGTCTTTAAAAACTATTGGAACACACTGCCTTTACCTATACAACAAATTTTATTTAACAATTTGAACATAAAATTAAAATATAGTAATGTTTAATTCCTTAAAACATTGGCAAGTAGTCCCAGTTAAAAAACACTGCCTTAAAATAATTATCTTCTTTCAAGTTCTCACCTGTATAGAGCCCTCCCCTCTCTCTGTCAGTGACAGACCAGTTAAAGTTAAGAACATAGCTGTAATGAATTAAAGTAGCCTACTAAAATATGATAAAGTATGATGAGATATCATAAGTATTCGGTGCAAAACAACTTTGCTGGGAAAGGATAATTCTACTCCGGACGCGAGTGGCGCGACGCGACAAAAGAACCCAATAATCAGTTATGCTGTCCATATTTACATTTACTCATTTAGCAGATGCTTTTATCCAAAGTAGGAGAGCATATAAGTTATATATGATATGACACACACTGGATCCAGCACGAGGTCACATACCTCGTTCTTAACGGGTTATTTTGTCGCATCACTCACATCCGGTGTAGATGGCCATTAGATCAAATCATAATGTAGCAATTTGATCACGTGATTTTTGTCATCGTGACATAACACATACTTACAGTGTTTGAAAAAGGACATAATCAACTGCTTTTTTCTGGGGTGCATTTTACCCCCAAAACCGCGCAATGGGCAAAGTGAAATCGCGAGAGCAACATGAGATTTGAAGCTCATGACAGACGCGCCCAAGAGATGATTCACCTTGTGATTGGCTGAATGTTAGTGCACTCAAATCTAAATAAACAAATCAGAGAACACGGGCGGAAATATCGAAATATCGGTGGTGGGTAAAAACAAAGTGCAGGGGACAAAATAACCTTTTACTAAAAGTGTTAGTAAAACACTTAAAAAAATAATAATAATTTACACTCATAGGTATCCAATGAGTTTTAACTTTTGTAAAAGTGATCATTCTACTTTTTGCTTGACTCTTGAAACTGACATTTGAAACTTTTTTTTCTCTTGAGAAAACTTTCTGTTTTTCAGAGGATCAGGCTTGGTTTAATGGCAGTTCTCATGTTCTAACTTTGTTCCCTTAGTTCAACACAGAAGTACATTGCCTGAATGTTTGTTATATCAGAATTTCAGCATGTTCCCATTCAGCAGCATTTTATATATTTCTTATATATTAATATTTTATTTACTATTTTATTTTATTTTCTACTTTTATTTATCTATCTATTTATCAGACATTTTTACCCAAAGCAATTTAGTGCATGAAGGTTTACTTTTTATCATTTTATGCATTGCCTGATTATTATTATTATTATAAACCCATAAATGTAATGATGCTAAAAACAGTTGTGCTACTGTGCAAAATCATATTAGGAGCAGTACATATTATGGTATTACAGCCCTAGAAATTGTAGGGCTTGAGGTGGGAGAATATAATTTTTTGAAGGTTCAGCTGTGACCTTTTCAAATGAAGTGATGAAAAAAGGCTGACATTTTCATGTGCAAATGACACTTGAGATTGCTTAGAGTTTTTCTGTCTTGAATGAAGGTATGGAGGGACTTTTAGCATCTTGTAACGGAGGTTTGGTAGACAGCCAACACAGCCAGTGATTTGATGTCAAACTGGCATTGCAAAGTAGCACAATCCCAAAATATAAACTGGAGACATTAATTTTAAGTTTCTATTATAACAGCATCTCCAGCTAATACATCCACTAAGAATCTAATCAAGTGCACTGTGTGAAATCAAATACTTTTTTACAATGGGCAGAGCTTTTTGTTTACAAGCCTTTAATGTAAGATAACTGACTCCATATGACGCCATTACAGCTACTAAATGGCTACCAATATGTCGCCATTAAGTATGTTTATGTAAACTGAAACAAAAGTGAGAATGAACCCATTAGCATTGTGGTTGCCTTTGGAGATACTGAATTTAGCAGAGTGGTTCAGCAGCATTTTTTATTCATCAGGCCATTCATGTGTGTGAAAACCCCCACCTGTCTCACCTGGATTTCTCACGGTAATGCTATTGAGCCTGAAGCATACTGAAGTCTAACTCTGCATAATTAAGTCAAAAGCCACCAGCTTCCCTCCTGAGAAGCCCACAGCTTGCCTGAAGCAAAGTCTTGCATCTTTTCATAAGTCCACTCAATGAATCCACATTTTCTTTCTCTCTCATTTCTTTTCCACGGGATCAAGACTGGTTTAGTGGCAGTGTTTGTGTTTATGTTGAAGATCCTCTTACAGCATTTTTGGCCTTATTTCTTTGACCAGTATATATGGAAACAGAAATGGGGATGTGTCCCTAAGACTTATGGATAAATGAAAGAAGAAATATTACAGAAATGTATTGAAGCTCAAGAACAAAATTACTGTTTTTACTATGTCGCTTGTTTCGATCATATGAAGGCAAATTCATAGATACTAAACAAGGTAGGATTACATATAGTGAAAGGATAACAGGAATGGGTTCCCTCATAAGCATGCCTAAAATAGTCTAAAAATATCAAAGACAACATACACCATGACCTGAAGGATACACTGTTCATTCAAAGAAAGGTTTTCCTATGAATCAATTAGTAGAAAAGTCAATTTCTACTGTGCATTTGTGCCTCTTGCTTCTGGAAAATGCAGCTGAGAGTCTCTGCTCACATTCCACAAGGTCGTAAATGTATCGGGTGTCAGGGTTACCATGGAACCAGGGGCCTGTTCGGCTTCCTGGGGTGTTACAGAGTATTTGTTAAATCTAGTTAACAAAATATATATTGTGTGTTTGAGTGGTCCAGACGCTACAATATATATATATTTACCACCAATATGTCATCTCCATATAATACAACTTGATTATTTGTTTGCTTACAAGATATAATAGGGTAAACTAAAGTGATGGAACCATAATGGTTATAATGAACAAATCAAAATACTGTACGCTTACATTAATTGAATTGAAATTGAAAAATTTATAATGAGTAGTTGCTGGTTCATTGGATGTTCTGGATGTATTTTTTTTCTTCACTGTTTTAGCATGCACCAGACAGGTTGCTTGGCGGTTGCTAGGGTGCCCTGTGTGGCTGTTAAGTGGTCACTATGCTAAACTGAATGCTTGCTAAGGTGTTTTTTATTTTTTATTTTTAGGCAGGACCAGAAATAAGGGTGTTTCTAGGGTGTTCTGAGTGGTTGCTAGAAGGTTGTTAGGTGTTTGCTAGAGTATTCTGGGTGGTTGTTAAGTGGCCATTATACAAAAGTGATTTAGATAATTGCTAGGATGTTTTGTAACACTTTGTTGTATACCTAACCAGACAGGAAATAATTTCATTTTATGTGTTCATGCATTGTTGTGTTTGCTACGGCGTTACTATGCAGTGGCTATGGTTATAGTGGCATTGCTAGACAATTGCTCGGAGTGGTTGCTATCAGGTTTTTAGATGGTTGCTAGGATATTCTGGATTGTTGTTAAGTTTACACTAGGGTTGCTAGGGCATGTACGGTTGTACAGTTGCTAAGGGGTCTGGGTGTTTTTTTTTTACTGCTTTATTGCATGCTTCAGTAAGAATTCCCGTTTGAACATCAGGGTATAATGAATTACAGCTAGTGATCAAAGTGCTGAGTAGACACAGTCCATTTAATAAGAAGATTAATGATCAGGACTCATTTTAAACAGACCTTCCTTTTTAATGTATTGTAGCATTTTC